>NC_092039.1:125645975-125945975 GCF_003086295.3 Arachis hypogaea
CTATAACTTGTTGATCAAGTACAATAGCGATCAATACAGAGGGGTGTGAGCACAAGTATAATTGCTGATATTGTGAACGAAAACGTATTTAGCCCAATTCGAAGTTGGGATTAAGCTGACTCCTTTTAAACGGCCATTTGCTAATTTTTAGAATCAAGATTGTCAGTTAGAATTATTAATTAGGAAAACAGCGTAAAAAGTGATGAGAATTGTCACAGAAAATTACTAATAAAAATGTCAATTAAACATAACACTATCCTATGGTTAGATAATAACTCCAGAAAATAGATTGTTATTCAAGCACACACAGTTTCCACCTCTATTTTTTGGTAATGGTTCATTCACCTTCTCTAGTAAGACTTGAACCAAGATACATCATTTTAAGAGACATGATGATGCGCCAATTTATCTCCTCAAGTCATTAGTTTTTTTTTTTTTATTGTTCTCGGGTAAAGCTCTCTAACCTTAACCGACCCTAAATCCAAATCCACGATGTATAGAAGCCGCAACATGAGAGTGATAAATCAGTTTGCCTCATATTAAGCCACACAAGGAGCAATAGCTGGATTTAGTGTGTGTGAGTGGAGATGTGTGTATGAGTGTGTATGTCCAAAATAAAAGAGAAGTAAAGTAGCGGTCATCTGAGAGGAAAAGGGTATTGAACAGCAAGTGAGGTGTTGCAGAAAAGCAATGAGATGCGACAGAGAAGATTGCTCATTGAAGAAAAATGGGAGAGCATGTGTAATTCTTCCATGTTCTTTTCCCTAAAGTGTTAATGGAAGAAGAATAGAGGTAGTGCAGTGGTATTAGATACTGGGTGGAAAACACATTCAAGTGCATCAGCTTTCCTCTTCTCTTGTTTGGATTCAATTGCGTGTGGGTTGGGTTTTAACACAATCCATATCTAAGTTAAAAAAAAAAATACACATGAATAACGTATCTAAGGCAATTAAAGAAAAGTAACGAATGATTAGCTTAGAACTATGAACAAACTATTGTACATCATTGCAAACTACCGGACCTTTTATCCTGCGCTTTGATTATTTTGGTAAATTAATTATCTTTTCTTTATTTTTTTGGAGCAAACTTATGATCCAGAGATAAGTCCTTCATATCTAACGCCTATGAGCCGTGTAAGTTGCGTTTTATAATTACTTCATATATTTTTTTTCAGAAAAAAATTGTTTTATAAGAAACTTTTTTTGCAGCAATCTTTTAAACAGAATGGGTTGTATTTATCAACCATTAATTTGTATTTTTATTGAAAATCTTGGTACACATAACAAAGGAAATCAAGCCAATGATGCGTGATTTGTTGCTGCTCGTTTTTGCTATGGTAACTTTGGATTCGTTGTATTTTCTTAACCTTCATGTGTTTAAAAAAATAAAGTTCTTAATTTTCAAGAAAGTTTTACTATATCTTTTACTTCGATGGTACTTATTGTTGTAGTCTTTTGGAGTTTTATTGTAAACTTGATTTTAATAAGACGAATTTATCTTATATTCCAATATTTGGGGCTAATATTTGGGTATTAGCACAGCCACATGTTATTTCTAATTTAGTAAGAAGAGCAGCAAAAAATTGTGTAATAGTAAATTTGTATATTATACCTGTGATGGTTTACAATCTTAGATGGCATTATGATAGTTCTAATGGTATGTTTTATAGTATTTTTAATCTTATTTTTATTATGGTTAGATATAAAAAAAAATACAATTTTCAAAATGTTAGTTTTAACCATGACAGTATAAGTGTGTGAATATATGTATACAATTGTAATTTACTATAATTTACTAATGAAATAATTAATAATTAATTATACATATATTCACACACTTATACTACTCTCCGTAAAACTAATATTTTGAAAATTATATTTCTTTTTTTATATCTAACTATAATAAAAAAGAGATTAAAAGTACTATAAAACTTACTATTAGAGCTATCACAATACTCCTAAGATCGTAAACTATGACATTATTATGGTATACGAATTTATTATTATACAACTTTTTTCTTTACTTTTCTTACTAAATCAGAAATAACATGCAGCGATCCTAATACCTAAAATATTAGCTTCAAACACATTAGAACATAGGATAAATTCGTCTTATTAAAATAAAATTTATAATAAAATTCCAAAAGACTGCAATAATAGGTACTATCGAAGTAAAATGTATGGTAAATCCTTCCTGAAAATTAAGAATCTTATTTTTTTTTTAAATACAGGAAGGTTAAGAAAATGCAAGGCTCTAAATTTATTACGGTAAAAACGAGCAGAAAAAAATACACATCCTTGGTTTGATCTCCTCTATTATGTACCAAGATTCTCAAAGATACAAGTTAATGGTTGATAAATGTAACCTATACTGTTAAAAAAATTACTACAATTTTTTTTTTGTAAAACAAACAAGTTTTTTTTCTGCAAAAAGAAATTATTTGAAGTAATTATGAAACACAACTTACACGGCTCATATGATTCATAGAGGTTAATAGAGAGTTTATCTCTGGATCAAAAGCTTGCTGCAAGAAAAGATAATTAGTTAAAAAAAAAATAAGACGCAACCTAAAAAAGTTCGGTGATTTGCAGTGGTGTACAATGATTTGCTTATAGCCTTAAGCTGATTATTTATTATAATTTTGAATATTTGTGTTATGTACTTTCTTTTAATTGCCTTAGAAGCAACTATTTATGCGTACATTTTTTTTGGATTTAGATATGAGTCGGATTAAAATCCCCCTCACACCCAATTGAACATTTGAACCCACATAAGAAAAGAGGGAAGTTGATGGACTTAATAAATACTATTACACTAACTCTATTTTCCTTCCATTAAGGCTGCAGGGAAAAAAGGATAGAGAGGAATTAGTGAATTACACATGCTCTTTCCTTCTTTTTCAATGAGCAATTCTCTCTGCCGCATCTCAATTGCTGTTTAATACCCCTTTTTCTCTCATATAACTGCTGCTTTTTGGCATCACGCCGCCCTTTTCTTCTTTTTCTGGACATACACACTCATACATAAATCTCCACTTACACACACTAAATCCAGCTATTGCTAAAAGTGGGAATCGTTCCATTAATATGAGATAAACTGATTTGCCATTCTCAGATTGATGTTGTTTCTATACATCGCGGATTTGGAATGTGTGCCGTTGGGTTCGGGTAAGGTTAGAAGGCTTTGTCCAAAAAAAAAAGAAACTAATGACTTGGGAGATAAATTGGTGCAGCAACAGTTGAAACTTTAGCTTAATGGTCTATCATCGTGCCTATTAAAATACTGTACCTTGGTTCAAATCTCACTAGAGAAGGTGAATGAACCATTAATTGAGTTTAACCCAAAAAAAAAAAGAGAGGAAGAGGAGAAAAATGAGAGTGAAGAGGGTACCAAAACTTCTAATAATAGATAGAAATCAAGTAACATAACTACATTTCAGTATAGAATGGCCAATCTAATAATAATCATGTCTCATTCTATTAGAAAATGTGGTCAGTGTTAATAAAGAGCTAACCTTTCTGGCAATGCACCCTCTTGCACCTTCTTTCTCGTTCTTTTTACTGCTGCAGCTGAACCATAAACATTGTTAAATACTGAAACTAAAAAGAGAATCCTCTGTGCATGGATAATTTTAACAAAATATTGGGTAACTTTCCTCCTAAAACTATCACACAGAGGGTATATGCACCTTTATTGCAGACAATCATACCTTTAGATCTTCTTTTCTTATTAGCTCTCTTTCTCTTCCTTGGTAAGCTCTGTTTCTTCCTTAATATCACGCTTGCCTTCGAACACCTTCTCAGGAGCCAGCATAGTTGCATCTGAGACAGCTATAGGCGCAATTTGCCCGTGAAAAGTGTATCACATTGTAAGACATTAGTAGCTGGAAGAAGCAAAAATTAAATTGATATTGCAAGATAATAGCTCTTTACTTCTTCCATTGCCAGAATAGGCATATTAATTTGAACAGACATGTCCTCTATACCTGTCAAGTTCAACACAAGCCAATTAAAAGGCCAAGTTTCTTAAATAATTCGCTTGCCTGAACACAAATAAAAGGCATTCAGTAGAACACATCTCAATTCAGAAAATAATGTAAAGCAATTGAGACTTCCACCTGTTACTTCTGTTAATATCTGAATGACAACCGTGCAGAAGTGGGCTCATCCTTCTCAACATATTCTTGGTGTCCACAACCCAAAACAGTAACTAAAGGTCAAAAGAAATACAGACCTCAACTGTTTGCAAGACCCTTCTTGCTTTTATTGTCATCCTGTAATTATCACCAAAATGATTTGCCTAAGTAAGCTACATAAACTAATATAGCTGGATAAGAAGCCGAACTCCATATATTTATTTCAGAAAATGAAGGCTTACCAATTCTTTAGATGGATAATATGACCAGAATCCTTAAGAAACTGTAGTACCTGCCATTGCAGAATCATTCCCTTTTCATGTTTTTTTTTTTTTTTTTTTGAGTTACTACATATGATTCTTTCTATAGGAACTAAAGGAAAACCAAGTTCCAACCTTTCAAATTTTCAATGGTTAATACAAAATTCAATTCATTGATTAAAGTTCATCCAAAAATTGTTGAGATAACTCTGCATATAGGAATTGAATAGAAATTATAGTTGAGAAAAGGAGACATACAGGATCAGGGATTTTATCAATATCCACTGTCCCTTCATAGGTAATATAAAAGAAAACATTATTTGCTGCAACAGCTTCCTTGTCCCGTTGTTTATACCTGCATATTTAGACTCATTAATAATACGGGTACAAGTTATAACAAAAACTAATTGGAGAAGGGACACCTTATGTGCAAATTAATAAGCATTTGTTGTATACAATGTAAACGTACAAAAAAGCAGTGGTAGAAAATCTTACCAAGCTTTTCTCCCAACTGTGTTGTGCCAAAATCAATTGAATTTTCATTTGTGAGGACCTCAGGGAGGTAAAATAGGGTGTATCTGATTCATATAAGCCATGCATGTTCCACAAAATAAGACAAATTTATGGCATAGTTTGAAAAAAGATTAAACTTTTGCATTTCAAACTGATGGAAAAATATAAATAGGACAGCAAAGAATAAAAAGAGATGGTAACTATTATACAAACGACAGCATTCTCAATTAAATTTTCAGCATTCCTATTTTAAGCTTTTGTAATAGAAAAATGAAAACGAATTGTGAAAATGTTGCATTTGTTCCTATTAGAAGTTGCTCCTGATCCCCATTTCAAACCTTGTAAATTTGAAGCATTGATTAGAGTGGTTCTAGATACTGCAAGAGAATCTCATGATCAATTATGCATTGTCATAGATATTTATCTAAAGATACTTTAGTTTTTGCTTGAATTGTGTTCATTAAGATGTTGTTCTTGGTTTTTAGTGTTTATGATGAATTTACTTTGATGCTTAACTACCATAGATTTATGTAAGAATAAGTGATCATGAAAAAATGAGAATATCTTTCACATTGAAGCATGAAAAGTTGTCAGCTGAAGCTGTCACACATCTTAGTAGAAATCTGGCGTTTCTTTAAGAAACAAAACCAAGATTAAATGTAAATAAACAAAGCTGAATGAAAAGTCTGCTGTAGAAAAATGATCACTTGAAAAGCTTCTTTGATTCCATGTTTCTCAAAAGCTTGAAGAACATTATCGTTGATGTGAAAGAGGATGCTAAAAAGAGTACAATGTTGTATGATGGTGATGAAGGAATACATAGTAGTGGGACCCAATTGGCAAGTCTAAACAAGACAAAGAATCATACTTTGAGTTTGAGCAATGCTACTGTTTATTACTTGCCAAAACTATGTTCATAAGATTAGCTTAATTTTTTATTTGACACTCAAATATATATTTTCAATCCATGTATAATATATTTGATATACGATATTATTTATTAAGAGTTGTTTGCTTGTGTTTTAATGAGAAACTTTTTACTTGGATGCAAAGCAATGAATTCATCATAAGTCTTGTGAAGTAGCCTTGTTATTGCACAATACATGCAGCGTGGAGTAATGAAATAATGAAGGATTAAAAAGAAATGCTGATGGACATTTTGTCACAAAAAAATATTTACATGTATATTTTTTTCCAAGCATATCCATCATTGAACATAATGGTTAATTCCTTGGTTGTTGGTGAAAAAAGAATACAGTATAGCAATAGCACTGTAAAATCTGTATTAAGGTAGTAAATAAAGAAGGTCTGAAATTTTTGGATATGTTTTTATGCCCACATGGTCACCCTATTTTTACTATTGGATAAAAAAAATCTTTGTAATTGATAAGGGTATTGATCTATTCTTCTAACCATCAATTACAAATCAAAACTCAGTTTGTAAACTCTAAATTACGAGATCAAAACTCAGTTTGTAAACTCTAAATTACGAGAGTTTATTGGCTCATTTGAGAGTTTGACAACCTTAATTAAGATTTTGAACTTGCACGCATGACTTTGATTCAAAATTCTAAGACATTTCTTCAGAGGAGGGCAACAAAACTAACCCATAATAGGCTCACTGATTACAAAAAAGATGAGCATCCTTCCATATATAGAAAGGATTATAAACCATCAACAATAGATCATATACAAGGTTGTATTGAGTTAGTTATATATAGTTTGATTGAGTGACAAGATTGTGTATAGGCTTTTATATCTAGTTTTCTTCGTATCCAAATTTCGAGCATTGTTACATATAATCCAATTATTGTTAAACAATTCGATGAAATAGACAAAAAAAACTAATATCAAATAACATAAATTGCAACAAGTAATTAACTATCTCAACTTAATACTATTAAAACTAGATACAGCAAATTAGGGTATATAAATAACAAATAAATTATGGTTGATTGAGTTCATTGAGTTGAAGTCAATGTTCACTAGCGTTGTCCATAATTATCTTTCTCAATTCATTGTCTCAAAACTAAGTCTATGATAGTTGTGATTAGCACCTAATTTTCAGACATCTAAAAACAACAAACAAAAAAAGAAAAAACAAATTCAAAATCAAGAAGTCACAACAGAGCCCAATAAAAACAGTAAATAACAAGGTTTTACAAATTTTTTAAAACATATAAAAAATAAAATTATTGACATTGTCATCTTAAATGGTATCTTAGAATTGAATAAATATTCCGTATGCAATCAGCTTAGTGAAAATTGATCCTCTTAAACTCTTTTATTCATAACTTGATAAAACAATTTGTATTACTCTAATGGTTTTCATAAAAGATTTGAAGTCCACCAACTTGGTCTTGTAGGAGAATACCGAAGAAGCTAGAATTCCAATAGTACGATCAAGTTTAAAATGAAGCTCAAAGATAATGGTGATATACATCATAGCAGATACATGACTTAATTAAATTAGTCTAGTTTCTCTTACACTATTCTACACTCTAGTTGTTTATAATGAGATTGCAACTATCTAAAGGACAAATTCATTTTTGAGGTGTTAGATTGATGTTAAGATTTTAGATTGATCCATCGAACAATCCAACATAACTAACAAATGTTATTATTTTTGTCAGTACTTGATTAATAATAATTTATATCTATATTTATAGATGTTTTACACAAAAAAAAAATATAATTTACATATATTTATTAGAATTTTATACACATAAATCAATATAATTTTCACTTATATTTTTTTAGAGTTTACACATATAAATTAGTGAAATTTATTTGTTAAATATTTCTGATGATCCATCTTCGATTCAAAATGAATCTTACAGCATAAGTATAAATTTTTTTTTATCAAATAAATTGGACAACTCTCAAATTAAGTCTCAATTACAAATATAATTTTTTTTTGTCTCGAAATATAGTTTATTTTTAAACTACAGCTAATAATTATTTTTGGTAATAACTCCAGCTAATAATTTGGATGAAAACGTACTTAGTCCAATTTGTAGTTGGGCTTAAGCTGATACCTCTAAATAAATAATAGTCTCATAAAATAAGACTCTTAATAAAAGGTAATTGGTTTATGACAAAAACAAAAAGTGATTGGTTGACCCTCAAAAATAAATAAATATGAATATAAATGGTTAGAATCAAGATTGCCCGTTATTAATTGGGAAGAAAAATAGTAAACTCGATGTATTTATTACAACAGAAAACTACTTACTGAAATGGAAAAATCTAGGGCCAACAGTTTTATTGAATTTTGGCCAGCATGTAACTAGTAGAGAAAGGTGAGTCATTGGATGAAATTTCATACCAATCTCACACCATCAAATCATCATTGATGGCTAATTGATAACTAACAATCACAAAAATTGCTGACCCCTAGCATTGCTCTACTGAAATTTATTCAATTGTATTATTTCTTCTTTTTTGGTTTTTTTTTACATGACTATTTATATAATATTTCTATAATTAAGTATAGACACAGTACTTAAAAAGTACTCTTGTGTATATTTATTACTAAAAAAATACATTTTAATTTATTAGGATCATAAAATATGTCTTTTAAAACAAAAAAATTGATATAATTTTATATCATATATATATATATATATATATATATATATATATTACTAATAAAAAAACAAGTTGAAATAATTTATTTTCTAGCTAGCGAGTCCTAAAAGAAATCAATGGTTGTGAGCCACTCTTCCGAAATCCACAAGCTTCTTAGATCGACTGCAGCTAAACTACGCCGTCGAGATAAATCTAATTTCCTGGCCCCACCTCCCACGGATGCACCAGTTTCTTGAACTATTCCTCTATGGTTATGGATCAAGTGCTGGTTCGATTTTGTCCTAACCAATGGACTCAAACATAACCTCCAGTTAAACACTCTCTTCTCCGCCTGTAATGTTTGCGACCATCTGGTTCCGACCTTTTGGAGAGATTTTCTGAGAGATTTTCTTGCGGAAGACGACCGATTATGTTCGTCGATTTCGCTGTTGAAACCCTTTTATTCTCGATCAGATTATGTTCCTCTGTCTGTCGTGGAAGATCATTGATGACATAAACGATCTGAGACGTCGTTGTCAACGCCCGATTATGAGTTTTTCATCATGTTCGATTTCGTCCTAAATAGGATTTTAGAACCTTCCGAACTTCCTCTTCGGCGTTTTGCCGTCGCATTTCGTGACTCTAATTGGATTAGTTGTCCATTCACTCGCAAATTAATCATAGACTGATTCATCCAACTTGTTAACTTACCAATATTTTTGAAAATTCAGAAATAATAGACAGTGTCTACTTCCTCGATTAAGGCTGCACGTCGTTGAATGACTCGGACAACAAAAGAATTGAAGTGCATTAAAAATATATTGTCATCTTCATACGTCCCTCATCATGTCTCCATTTGTCTCTATTGTGACAGTCAAGAAAAATACTCGTCTCTATTGCGACCGTCAAGAAAAATCATGTATTTTATGAACGCGCAGGAAGCATATTGAAATAAACTGTCATCTTATTCGGGATGAGATCGTGCACCAACCTCTTTTCATCTTATGTTCCCACTCACAATTCAATTGGCCGACCTTTTTACTAAAATTCTTGATGCCAAAAAGTTTAAGACAATATTGATCAAAATGGACATTGAAGACTTGCATGCTCTACCTTGAGGGGATATTAATGGATAATTATTGATATAATATTTTTATAATTAAACATAGATACAATACTCAAAGAGTACTCTCGTGTATATTTATTATTATGATAGAAAATGATGCATTCTAATTTATTAAGATAGTAAATTATGTCGTTTAAAATAGAAAAAATTTGATATAATTTCATATTAAAAGATGTATATACATATATGTTCATGACTAATGAAAAAGTAGATCGAAACAACTTATTTTTTACAATATTACTCAAATCCCTTACTATTAAACCAAAACAGTTATTACTTAAAAAAAATAATTGTGAAATTATTTAAATAAATAAGTATTGATGTCTTTAAGCAAAAATAATGTTTTATTTTGTCTAAAATTCTTTTATTATATAAGAATTTCAACTAACCTGATTAATATAATTTCCATACACAAGGATACTTTGATTATATATATTGATTATTGCTTCATATTGATTATGTGAGGTAACATATATGATACAGGAATGATATGAAACAAAAACATTTTCAGTAAAACATGCAATTCTTTTTCAGGTTTTGTCCTATGTTTTTGGATTATATATAACTTAGAGTTTGACTACTCATCCTATAAAGTATAAATTATATTATGTGATCAAAATAAAATCAAATTAAAGTTGTAACAATAATGTGAATTGCACCCCTCATATATTTATGGTATATATCAAAAGTCCACACTACCAATAGAACATGTTTTGATTGGATCTCATAACCCCATTGTCCAAAGAGAACAATTTATAATAATATGAATGTTTCTTTTTTCTGTTATGAATGTCTCTTGCTTTTGGGTTCTCTCAAATCCTGGCCCCATAGCAAAAAAAAGTTCTAATAAGGAGAGGGAACATCATATAATCTATGATCTACTTTTATGTGTTTTTCCCTTTTTTACTGTTACCTTAGTGATGTGTGAAAGGATCTGATTCTGTCTAAGAATTATTATTCTCGGTACTACTATTTTGTTTTGTATATATTAAGTTGTTCAATGTTTATGATGAGAAGCACAAAAGATGTGTGGTGTGTTTTAATTTGGACTATACTTTTTGGAAGAAACAATTATATATATGCTAATTATGCTAAGTCCTTTTCTGATCTATTGCATCAAAAATTATTTTTTACTTTTGATGCATTATGAAATTGAAGATTTTGACATTAGTAGTCATTTTTAGTTAAACCTGAAACAGAGTGAAGGTTGTTATAAAGTGAAAACTGAAAAGATAAGAAACTAATTATATTAATACTTGTCATTTTGTATAAGTCCAAAACCAAAATAATATTGAATGGTAATTATTTATCAGTTTCTCACTTTACAACAACTACCTTCAATTCACTTTTGAGGATTTCTATATCCAAATATTTTATGATTCACACTATTAAAAATTTATGATCTTATTAGTTAAAAGCTACAAACATTAAATCAAATTAGTTAGAATAAATTTGGGTCGAAAGAGTGTTAATTCTCTCAACTCCTTAATTAATTAGTATCGAATAAAGTAGAAAAAATTGAAATTTTATGATAAATTAAAAAAATAAATTAAGTACATAAAATATAAAATCATAACAAGATTTAAATTGTAAAATTGTCAAACCTAATACAAATTTTATAAAATTAAATATTACATAAAAGTCAGATTATTTGATATTTGGATTTTTTTTTCAGTAAGATCCAATCAATGTAAATTTTTTTTGGTAATTATTCCGTCAATGTAAATTGATAAATTAAAATTATTCTTTTCTAAAATTGGGATAAAAAGATGCATTTTTTTCTAACTATTTAATTAATTACTTTTTAAAAATACTAAAAATATTACTCATTTTTCTTATATGATACCGAAAATAATATTAAGAATAAAAAACCCATAAATTTAAATAGCAAAATAATTAAATAAGAATTATTTATATGAATTTTGTAAAATCAATTAATTCATTTAAAATTATAATATAAAAAATTTTTAAGAGTGAAATTGAGATTTTATCTATTATAATATTATAATCGAATTCTATTTTAATATAGTAGTAATTCATTAGTCAATAATAAAGTATTAAATTAATTTTAAATTTATAAATAAATTTTAAATATTTTATTTTTTATTTTAAACATTTTATTTTTTACTTTTAAAAGAAAGTTAGGCAATTTAGACACTATAGTAAAAGACACCATAGAACTCACCAAAACAAAAACATCAAATTAGATAATTGAAAAAGGTAGATTTTTTTTTAGCTAGTAGAGTTCATTTTCATGTGCATGCAATAGCCAAATCGAAAACAAATTACGTCCCTTAATTGTCTTCCATCATCATCAAACCCTATATTTTCATGGTTCATGTGTAACCAATTTCCACAACTTCTCTTCTTCTTCTTTTCTGTTTTAGTTTCAGTCACTTACATTACTTGGCTACCCAATATATGAAACGAATGTCTAACAATATGAAACGGTAGAAAAATCAGGGATATATTTTCTTTGATACTTTCCAACTCTTCAAGTTAATTTCAATTTTAAATATAATATTTAGATTTGTAAACACTAAAAAGTAAAAACTTGAAATTCCTTGAAGAATATTCTGGATTCTGTATATAGTATTGTTCATACCCTGGTCCAATAATAAAGGCCCAGGATCAATCAAAGGACCTAATCCAAAGGGTTGGGGCTCACCAGTACCAATCTTCATCCTATGAAGTCGGTACTCACCACGATCTGTTTTAAAGAAGTCGG
Organism: Arachis hypogaea; assembly: GCF_003086295.3. NCBI lineage: Eukaryota > Viridiplantae > Streptophyta > Magnoliopsida > Fabales > Fabaceae > Arachis > Arachis hypogaea. The sequence goes on from NC_092039.1 coordinate 125,658,308, forward strand.
GTACGAGATTAGCTGGTGGATAAACACTCATTTAAATGAATAACTATCCCTAGAATCTCTCTAACCACTTCCACGAGCCATATCTTAACCTCCCTAAGATAATGGGGCAGTTAACGCCCTAAAAATATGGCACTACTCCAACGGTGGTTATTGACTCACCACTATAAATACACTGACACCCCTCAGGTATCTCTAAGCCCAATACTCTCTAGACCTGCTCACACCCTTGCTAACTTAGGCATCGGAGTATCTTTGCAGGTACCACCCCCCATCTCTTGGAACACATAACTCGGAGGCGGCTCCCAGACGTAAACCAAGTCGGAGACCACACTCCTCCAGCGCTTGGGCCTCAAACAAGTCCAACCACCGTCCGGTTCTAGGTAAGCCCCGGAACATTGGCGCCGTTGCCGGGGACCCGAGAGATCAACCACTGATGGCGGACAGATCCCACGAAGAAGGTCATGTGGAGACAGATTCTGAGCAAGAGAATCTGGACACAGGCAATAACGATGCGGACTTCACCCTCCACCAGGAAATTGATAATCAACACAGGGAAGGTACCTCCGGAGTAAAAAAAACCGAAGGTAAACTCTTCAGAAGGGCGCGAATCAGAGAAAGAGGGACTATCCCATGTAACTGAACTCATGGGATTAGTCCACAGTCGCCTGGAACAGTTAGAACAAGAACGGGAGCAACAAAAGGAAACTGAAAAGAACCTAAAAGAGGAGATGGAACGACGAAAAGAGTTAGAAAGAAAACTCTTAAAGTTAGAATCCTCCCTCAAAGGTCGCAACTCCCGTGACGAACAAGAGGAACCGCCTTTAGGTGAGGAGGATCCTTTCAGCGAGGACATAATGAGGGCAAAAGTTCCGAGGAACTTCAAAAGTCCTGATATGGACCTCTATAACGGAACCACGGATCCAAAGCATCACCTGAACAACTTCAAAAGTCGGATGTACCTAGCTCATGCTTCCGACGCTATGCGATGCAAAGCCTTCCCGACCACTCTATCGAAAGCAGCGATGAAGTGGTTCGATAGCCTCCCCCCGAGGTCGGTTACTAGCTTTGAAGACCTCTCAAGGAAGTTTTTGATGAGGTTCTCTATCCAGAAAGACAAAGTGAAACATGCACCGAGCCTCTTGGGAATAAAACAGGAGGTCGGAGAATCTTTACGAGCCTATATGGAAAGGTTCAATAAAGCATGTTTAGAGATTCAAGACCTGCCCACAGAGGCAGTCATAATGGGGTTAGTCAATGGACTCAGAGAAGGTCCCTTCTCACAATCCATATCTAAAAGACACCCCGTCTCTCTAAGTGATGTACAGGAGAGAGCTGAAAAGTACATCAATATGGAGGAAAACGCTAAGTTGAGAGACCTGAGTTGGTGACCTGGGCCCCCTCCATCAACAAAAGAGAGGGAAAAGGGAAACCAAGAAAAAGGAAGAACTCGGTCTCGAGAGACCCAGAAAATATCACTCTTATACTCCTCTGAAAGTTTCTATAGTGGATGTATACAGAGAGATTTGTAACACTGAAAGATTGCCACCCCCTAGACCCATTAAAAATAAAAAAGGGGGGAGCCGCAGCGATTACTGTGAGTACCATAAAATATATGGTCACTCCACAAACGACTGTTACGGCCTTAAAAATGTGATAGAAAAGCTGGCTAGAGAAGGTCGGCTTGATAGATATCTCATAGAAAGGTCGGACGGTCATGGAAAGAAAAGACCCACCGCCGCAGACTCCAGAGAGACATATCCATATGATCTCAGGAGGGTTCGCGGGAGGGGGACTCACCAAATCCTCTCGCAAAAGACATCTCAAAAGAGTCTACCAGGTCGGAGAAGAGTCATCCGACCTCCCTACCATTTCATTCACAAAAGAAGATGGGCAAGGAATAATCCATGGACACGATGATCCAGTAGTAATAACTATGATCCTGGCGAATGCCCATCTCCACAGAACCCTAGTAGACCAAGGAAGCTCGGCGGATATCCTTTTTAAGCCCACTTTTGACAAGCTAGGGCTGGATGAGAAAGAATTAAGAGCCTACCCCGACACCCTATACGGATTAGGGGACACGCCAATAAAACCACTGGGATTTTTGTCCCTCCACACCACTTTTGGAAAAGGGGAAAAATCAAAGACTCTGAGTATAGACTTCATAGTCATTGATGTGGGGTCAGCATACAATGCTTTAATCGGCAGAGCTACCCTTAATCGACTCGGAGCCGTGGTATCCACTCCCCACCTTTGCATGAAATTCCCGACCTCAGCAGGGATAGCAACGGTAAGAGGGGATCAAAAGTTGGCAAGGAAATGCTATAATGAAAGCCTAAATCTGAGAGGAAAAGGTAGAGAAGTTCACACAATAGAGCTCGGCGGTGCAAGGGCCAGAGAAGAGCTGCGACCACAACTGGGAGGAAAAACCGAAGAGATACAGGTCGGCAAAGAGGAAGGGAAAAATACTCATATAGGAGCCAACCTAGAGGAAACCCTAAAATAAGAATTGACTAAGCTCCTAAGAGATAACTCCGACCTCTTCGCCTGGAAGGCCTCTGACATGCCTGGGATAGACCCCGAGCTCATGTCCCACAAGCTCTCGGTTTATCCGGGATCCCGACCTGTACAACAAAGAAGACGCAAGCTCGGCCCAGAACGAGCACTAATAGTAGAAGAACAAGTGCAGGTGCTCCTGGAAGCTGGCTTCATCAGAGAAGTCAAGTACCCAACATGGCTAGCCAATGTAGTGCTAGTCAAAAAACAGAATGGCAAGTGGAGAATGTGTGTCGACTATACCGACTTAAATAAGGCATGTCCCAAGGACCCTTATCCACTGCCAAGTATTGATACCCTAGTGGACTCCAGCTCGGGGTATCAATACTTATCATTTATGGACGCCTACTCGGGATATAATCAAATCCCAATGTATGAGCCAGACCAGGAGAAAACATCATTCATCACACCCAGAGCTAATTTCTGCTACGTGGTCATGCCATTCGGATTAAAGAATGCAGGAGCCATATATCAAAGGTTGATGAATAAAGTGTTTTCCTCTCACCTTGGGAGTCTAATGGAAGTATACGTCGACGACATACTGGTAAAGACCAAGAAAGAAGTCGACCTCTTGTCAGACCTCTCACAAGTCTTTGACACCATAAGGCTGCATGGGATGAGACTAAATCCTGCAAAGTGCGCCTTCGCGGTGGAGGCAGGGAAATTTCTAGGATTTATGCTAACACAAAGAGGGATCGAAGCCAATCCCGATAAGTGTAGAGCCATCCTAGAAATGAAAAGCCCGACTTGTTTGAGAGAAGTCCAACAGTTGAATGGCCGACTTGCAGCCCTCTCCAGATTTTTGGCAGGATCGGCACTAAAATCCCTTCCAATGTTCTCCTTATTAAGAAAGGGATGCCAGTTCGAATGGACTCCTGAATGCGAGGAGGCATTCCAAGAGTTCAAAAAGTTTTTAAGCCAACCTCCTATTCTGACCCGACCAGTATCTGGAAAAGACCTCGTCCTGTACTTATCCGTAGCGGATAAGGCTGTTTCATCAGCCCTAATAAGAGAAGATGAGGTCGGACAACATCCAGTTTATTTCATCAGTAAAGTTCTACAAGGCCCTGAGCTAAGGTACCACAAACTAGAGAAGTTTGCCTACTCATTAGTAATAGCCTCACGAAGGCTACAACCTTACTTTCAGGCTCACACAATAAGAGTCCGTACGAACCAACCCATGAAGCAAATCCTCCAAAAAACGGATGTTGTAGGGAGAATGGTTCAATGGGCAATAGAGCTCTCCGAGTTTGACTTAAGATATGAAACTCGAACAGCGATCAAAGCCCAATGCCTCGCCGACTTCGTTGCAGAATACGCAGGGGATCAGGAGGAAAAACCAACTACATGGGAACTCTATGTAGATGGATCTTCCAATAAAATAGGAAGCGGCGCAGGCATAATATTGGTAGATGAAAGAGGAACCCAGATAGAAGTTTCCCTAAAATTTGAATTTCCAGCTTCAAATAATCAGGTAGAATATGAAGCCTTGATTGTTGGATTGAAGTTGGCAGAAGAAGTCGGTGCTACAAAGGTGATGATATACAGCGACTCACAAGTGGTGACCTCCCAGATAAGTGGAGAGTATCAGGCAAATGACTCAAATATGAAGAGGTACTTGGAGAAAACTCTGGAGCACCTTGGGCACTTTGCAGAAACCGAGGTAAAACACATAACTCGGGATCTGAACAGCAGAGCGGACGCCCTATCCAAGTTAGCAAATACCAAGCCGGGAGGGAACAACAGAAGCCTGATCCAAGAAACCCTCCAGGAACCCTCAGTAGTAAAAACAGAAGACAAACAAGAAGTACTTGAGGTAGTCGGTTTAAACCTCGGATGGATGAACCCCTTGGTCGAATACATGAAATTCGACATCCTCCCAGAAGAAGAGAAAGAGGCTAAAAAGATCCGAAGGGAAGCACAACACTACACCTTGGTGAGAAATATTCTCTACAGAAGGGGGATATCAACACCATTATTAAAGTGTGTACCGACCTCAAGAACTGCCGAGGTATTGGAGGAAGTACATAGTGGGATCTGCGGAAACCATCTCGGAGCAAGGTCACTAGCCAGAAAAGTAATCCGAGCTGGATTCTACTGGCCGACCTTGCAAAAAGATGCCACAGAATTTGTAAAAAAGTGTCAACCATGTCAGATGCATGCAAATTTCCACGTGGCTTCACCAGAAGATCTCATCAGTGTCACTTCTCCATGGCCCTTTGCAAAATGGGGAATGGATTTGTTAGGTCCTTTTCCCCAAGCGCCAGGACAAGTCAAATACCTGATCGTGGGAATAGATTACTTCACAAAGTGGATAGAAGCAGAACCATTGGCCACCATCACCGCTTAAAGAAGTCGGAGGTTCCTCTACAAAAATATCATCACAAGATATGGGATATCTTATTCCATTACTACAGATAATGGAACCCAATTCACCGATTCTACCTTCAGAAGCTTAGTAGCCAGTATGAAAATCAAACACTAGTTCACCTCGGTGGAGCACCCGTAAGCCAATGGGCAAGCCGAGGCAGCCAACAAGGTCATACTGGCAGGGCTAAAGAAAAGATTGCAAAAATCAAAAGGAGCTTGGGCTGAAGAGCTCCCCCAAGTGCTATGGGCTTACAGGACAACGCCCCAATCCGCCACTGGAGAAATGCCCTTCCGACTAGTCTATGGCGTAGAAGCAATGATACCAATAGAAATCAATGAGCAAAGCCCAAGGGTAATTCTCCATGACGGGATTGGAAACATACAGAGGCACAAAGAGAAGCTCGACTTGCTCCCCGAAGTCCGAGAAGATGCCCAGATAAGAGAAGCAGCATTGAAGCAAAGGATGACTACAAGGTACAACAAAAAAGTCATTCGAAGAACATTTGCCCCGAATGACTTGGTCTTAATCAGAAACGACATTGGAGTCAACAAATCAGGGGAAGGAAAACTTGCTGCTAATTGGAAGGGACCATACAAAGTCAATGAAGTTTTAGGAAAAGGTTATTATAAAGTAACCGACCTGAACGGCACTGAGTTCCCAAGGTCATGGCATGCTTGTAATATGAAAATGTACTACAGTTAAAAGCGAACTCTACTCCCTGATGTACTCTTTTCCCAACTTCATGATTTTTTCCCAAAATCAAAGGGTTTTTTCTGGAGAAGGGTTTTTAACGAGGCATCATAGTAGAGGCTAAGGGAAAATAGGCTATTAAAAACCCTTAGTAGCAAGAAGGTACCTCCCCAATCAATAAAAGATCTTTCTTCATTTACAATATCTCTTATAAATTCCTTTTTTTGTTTTCTCTTTCTTTCTACGAAACGCGCCGACTTAAGCTCGACAAAACATGAAAATCCCATGAACCGACCTAGATGGTCGTCAGGATAAAACGACGAGGTACAAGTCGGTGTAAAGAGGTTATATAAGCTGATCGTAGCCAACTCAGAAACAACTCGACTCATAAGTTGAAACAAAACTCCGAGTAGAGAAGCTCGAAAACACTTCGACCCAAAAGTCGGAGCGAAGAACCGAGCAGAAGAAAAACGCATCGCAAAAATAACCTAAGTCATAAGAACTCAATAAAACATAGTTGAGCATAAGGAATAATAAAAAAGAGACTGAAAAAACCTAGGAAAAAAGTTTAAAGGCTGTCTAAAAGTCCTTAAACAAAAGGGCTCAGAAAAACAGACAAGCCAATGGGAAAGGTTTTCGAAAAAAGATCAAGGGGACTTCGAAATCAGAAAAGCATACACGCATAAGGTAACTTAAACCCTTATCCAAAAAAGGGGTATTTATTTTGTTAATTTAAAACCCTTATTAAAAAGGGCACTTTCTAAAATATTTTGTTTACGGCCTTAAAAGGCCAAAAGAAATTGTCCAAACACCACCAACAAACAACATGTAAAGAGTTTAAAAAAGGGGGGACTCACAGGCCGAGCCCCCATATAGCCATAAAAAAGTTATTTCTGCAGAGGAGTAGACGGATCACCACCACCAGAGTCAGGAGGAGCGCCACCAGGATCAGGAAGAGAGGCAACCACGAGAGATGAAGAGGAAGTCGGAGGAACAACAGAAGAACTCGAAGCGGCCTTTGAACGAGGAGGGGACTCAATAATCCTCTGCCCCCGAGTCTTCAATTCTGACTCAGAAACGATTACGGGGGCAGGAAGATCCACAATAGCACCATCAATGACGACCTTGTCTGGATCTAAAGGAGAAAGATCCAAGTCAGGAGCGATAACTCCGACCTGCTCCTTGAAAATCCTCCAAGCCTCCTCGGCACCATCAGCGATAGAGTCCTCCAACTCGGCATACGCATTTCGAGAGTTCAGCAAATCCTTCTTCACAGACACAAGATCTTGAAATAAACTCTGATAACTCTCTTGTGCTGTCTTCCTCAAACTCGCCTCCATGTTGCATTGGGCCCGCAACTTACTCTCCTTCTCCCGAAGGCTATCTCTCTCCGCCCTCAGCTTGGCGACCTCCTCCTTCAACTCCCTCTCATGCTCCTGATAAGAAAGAAGCCTCCCCTCCAGCTCCTCAACCTTCGAGGTTAACCCCAAAGAGCTGAGAGGAGTCTTCTAAAAAATATCCAAAAGCTTGCCACAAACACCTTCCGCCCTAAAACTCTCCTCAGCCAGAGTGGTGAGGTGGTTTCGAACAGAAACATCATCCATACTTATATGAGGATAGATGTTCTTTCGGACGAATGCAAGAGCATCAGCCTTAACCCCACCATCAAAAGAAGAGCCAGACTCTAAAGTCTTGCGCTTCTTCTTCTCTGGTTCAGAAAGAAGTCGGGCGGAGGGGAGTGGCCGAGACAAAGTTGAAGAAATCACAATGGGCTGAGTCCCCATAGTCTGAGGAGGAGGAGGAAGAGGAGGAGGAGAGACGATCGCCCTGGTACCACCAGTCCTAGCCCGGGATCTTGCCTTAGCCTCCTGAACTCTTTGGTAAGATTCCTGAGCATTCTTCCTTGCCATGTCTACAAAAGAAACAATTAGCAAAAATTATAAGTCGGCAAACCTCAAGTCGGCAGACACAAGTCGGAAATAAGAAATATATAAAAACTACCTAGTTGCGACCGAACAAAGGTCGGCGATCCCTGGAGGAATTTCCTAGTATCCAAGTATGGGGCCCTCCCCCACACTTCTCGGAAAAACCCCACAATGGCCGCCTCTACCTCATCCAGGTCATCCAGACCGTACTTCTCACAAGGGGAGGCCTCCAACCAATAGAGGGGAAAGCGAGGGGAAGAATTCTCATCCAAGAAAAAGGGATGGTGACCCTCTATAGCTTGCACTTTGAAAAAATAATTTTTGAAATCGTGGAAGGATTCGTCAAAAAGGGTGAAAATTCTCCGACCTTGTATGGCTCGGAAAGACACCCATTGCTGCTTGTTATTTAGCCCACTAAAGGGCTTAGTCATGTGGAAAAGATAGAAGAAAATCCTCAAAGAGGTCGGAAAGTCCAAAGCGTGACTAATAAATTGGTAAATTTTCAGAAAACCCCAAGAATTGGGGTGAAGTTGGGTAGGGGCAACTCGACAGTGGTGCAAAACAGACATCTCAAAATGCGAAAAAGGAAGAAAAACACCCAAACGGGTGATCATACATTCATACATAAAGAAAAAATGAGGGGCCGCCTCTTCGGCCCTCCCAAAACAAACCCGGTCTTCTGGACCCGGGACTACCAACTCATACTTTGGCTCGTTCTCCTCAGAAGTACAAATCCTGTGGTGAGTACGAAGATGAGTAATAAACTCAGCATCGACCAAGGGTTCCTCCCCTAGGACCGTGACATCAACCCATTGAGAAAGAACATCTATGGAAGCCATTTCTTTTTTCTTACAAAGGGTGACAAAAACCTACAAAAGAAAAAGAAAAAGGAAATCAAAAACACGGTCTCTAAAGGGAGGAGATACGGAGGCAAAATCTACAAACCAACCTATCTACCTACGAGATAAAAGCATGCAAACACAAAGCATGTCATGAAAGAAGAAAAGCTAACCTTTTATCCAAAAGTGAAGGTTGGAAGAAGCAGAAGTCTCCGAACGCAAGAACGCAGCACGAACGAAGAAAGAAGAAATTTGAAAAATTGCAGAAACGAAAAAATGAAAGAGAGGGAAAGTATTTATAAACATGCTAAGGGGCATAATGGTAAAAGCGGGGCAGTCATTAATGAGAAATGCACCGTTACCAAGACCTACGCACATCCCTAACGGACACGACGCTTGATTAGACGTAACTGTCAGAACCAAAAGGACACGGAAAGTCACGTCGGTTTTAGAAAATCACGTCGGTCCTCCAATAAGTCGGCTACGACCCCGAGTAGAATACTCGAACCCAAATCTTGAAAAAATTGGGCTCGAGTAGGGGCACTGTTCATACCCTGGCCCAATAATAAAGGCACAGGATCAATCAAAGAACCTAATCCAAAGGGTTGGGGCTCACCAGTACCAATCTTCATCCTATGAAGTCGGTACTCACCACGACCTGTTCTAAAGAAGTCGGGTACGAGATTAGCTGGCGGATAAACACTCATTTAAATGAATAACTATCCCTAGAATCTCTCTAACCACTTCCACGAGCCATATCTTAACCTCCCTAAGATAATGGGACGGTTAACGCCCTAAAAATATGGCAATACTCCAACGGTGGTTATTGGCTCACCACTATAAATACACTGACACCCCTCAGGTATCTCTAAGCCCAATACTCTCTAGACCTGCTCACACCCTTGCTAACTTAGGTATCGGAGTGTCTTTGCAGGTACCACCCCCCATCTCTTGGAACACACAACTCGGAAGCGGCTCTCAGACGTAAACCAAGTCGGAGACCACACTCCTCCAGCGCTTGGGCCTCAAACAAATCCAACCACCGTCCGGTTCTAGGTAAGCCCCGGAACAAGTATATTCTTAAAAATCTCAGCCCTTAAAGTGTTTAATTTACTTGCACACATAGGCCTTTAAAAATAAAATAACAACAGAACAATTTCTTGTGCCACCAATTTATTATATTCATGACATTAATAATTTTTTTAAATAAATAAAATTGAATGGCATAACTACCCTGAACTATTTCTTCATAGATGGTCCAACCAAAAATGGCCCTGATTTTAATACGCAATAAATATGAAAACGAAAGGAGCTAAGTGAAAAATCTGTATACTTTGAGATTAAAACAAGGATTCCCCCTTCCCCACGAACAAGTTTTTACAGCTTTATTTGCTTAAAAAAAATTAATTTATTATCTATTTAAACTCTATTTAAAAATTGTTATTGCATGCTACTTAATTATTGCATATATACACAAGACTAAATTTAAAATTGACATGAGTTGATTATTTTATTAATAGAAGATTAATTAGAAAAATTAAGCTAAATATACGTTATACACACTGAAATTGGAAGTACATAAATATGGAAGAGCATTACATTACATAAGCTTAATTAATTAACTTATATTAAAGAGAATGTATATATATGTTACTACATTGAAGAAGATAATACAATTATTAGAAGGTGTAAGTCTTGGAAGATTTTGGTGAATCAGCAATTTTGAGTGTGTCTTCAATAAGCTTTCTGGCTTTTCTGCTTCGAATCTCAACCCTCATGCTCTCACTCTTCTCCATCTTATCATAATAATAAGATGATGCTTTCTTCATCATTTTCAATGACTTTATCTTTGACTTTAGATTCACCACAAGCCTTCCCAAACCCTTCATCTCTCTGATCTTTTTTTCTATCTATATATCTTCTTCTATCTACTCATCTTATTAATTCTAGCTGCTCCAAATAAATAAATAAATAAATAAATGACTCGTCATAGAAGTAGTGCATGGGAAAATTAAAGAAGAATAAATAAATAAAAAAATATAGACAAATAATTCTTAATCAGTCAACTTTAAACAATTAAAATTAATAATTATTTATTTTAAATTTTTTATAAAATAAAATTTTAATAATCACTAATTATTGATAATTTAAAAAATTAAAATTATCTTGTTAATTAAACCTCTCTGTTGATTACTTAGCAGAATTCATAAATGATAAGTGAAAATGAAACTCAAGAAAGGAGAAAAATAAAAAAGGGAAAAGAAAAAGGAGGAATTGAAACAATAAATTAAAGTAATAATTAACCTTACCTTAGTACCTTAGGTTGTTGAGGTGGTGTAATACTATTTGGTTATAAGTTGAAAAGAAGCTCCCACAATTGCACTAAAAGTGTAGAGAGAAAAGAGAGAGTAAGAGAATGAAGAAAGGAAGGAATATGAATGGAGGAAGAGAGAATTAATATGAATATGAAGAATGAGAGGAAGGTGGGTTGGTTGTCAGTATTTCAGTGAGTGTTGTATGGTAACCATTAAGACCACGCATATATATGCCAAGGACCTCATCACCCCAACACTTCAAATTCCTATACATGTTACTATGTATTTTTATCGAGAAATGGTAGATAATTATTTTTTTTTAACTAAGTTTAACTAACTCAAATTTATATATATGATTAGAAAATTTTGATGTTAAAAATAAAAAAAAATTATATATCATAATTAAAAAATTTTGATATTATTTTTTTAATAAATTTTATATAATTTAAAATTCTTCTTCTTTTCTTTTGTCTTCTTTATTATTATCTTTTAATTCTTTCTCTTCTCGTTTTATATTTTTATAATTTTTTTATTTTGTCCTCTTAACAAAAATATATATCACGAGTAAATAATTTTGGTGTTAAAATTAAAAAAATTCTTGTATCATGATTAAAATATTCAATGCTATTTTTAATAAAATCTGCAAAATTCAAAATTTTTCTAATTCTTTCTCTTTCTCTTTATCATCATTCATTATCATTGTTATTATCTTATTTTTTATTCTCATAATTTTTTTTATTTCACCATCTTAATAAAAATTAGTGTTATTATTAAAAAATTTTGGTATCAAAATTAAAAAATTTAGGTACTACTTTTTTTAATAAATTTTGCACAATTCAAGACTTCTCATCCTTCTTTTATTCATTATTGTCTTTTTATTTTTCTCTTATTTTTTCAATATTTTTCTTATTTTTTTCTTTTTGTTTCGTTCTCTGATTTTAATCTTAACAAAAATAAAAATAAGAGAAAGAAATAAAAAAATAAGAAATAAAAAAGACTGCAATAACTAAAAAGAGGTAAGAAAAAAAAGAAAAAAAATGCAACAACAACAATAATGATAAAAAAATGTATGAAAAAAAATATGTAATTTATATGTAAGTTGTGGGAGTATTTTTGTTGAATTTAGAATAATTAATTAAATTTAATTCACAAAAATACTTTTTTTAGTGACTTAAGAAATACTTTGATATATAATAAGACCAATCTTATTGTTATTAGTGTAAAATAAATAGAATTAATGTATGATGGTCAAACAAACAGACAATTAATCTGAATCAAAATAAGTACTTAGTAATTTTAGTTGACTTGAACTTTTTTTTTGTTATATCTTTAAATAAGTTATTTTTTTGTAAGAATAAGTAAAAGAAATTTAATTAATTAATATTAGTTAATTTTTTTGTTATAAAATTATTTTTTTAAATTTTTTTAGAAGAATTAGAGTTTAAATTTAAATGTAAAATTTAAAATTTAAAATTAATAAAAATTGCTTAATATTAATTAAAAAAAAAGTTAGCTCTCTAGTTTATTTTTTTTTTGTATTTTTTGTGTCTTGAATATATGTTTTGTAAATAATTCAGAAATTAGTGCTCGAAGCATTTGAATAATAAAGCACAAAAGACTAGCCTTATTCAGCCAAGCATATGTCTAGGCTAAAATAATAATATTGAAGATTATATATCTATTTTTGAACAACCGTAAAAAGAAAAATATATTTTTGAACAAAATTTATTCAACATTATTAATTAAATGCATGAAAACCATGAAATCAAACGTGGATGAATGACATAACTACTCATCAAGTCCAATAAATTCATATCTAAATGACAGTAACCAGTTACATAAAGTCAAGGGGATTTTAATTTGTTTGATAATTATGAAAAAAAATTGATAAGTTCAAAAAAATAAAAAAATTTGTTGGAATATTCAACTAATTGATATAAATGAGAGAGAAAATTTAATTCGAAAAGAGAGAACACCTTCTAATTAGTTTTCTCATGCGTACCATCAACCAATAATTGAGATGACGTTTTTTAAATAAAAGAAAAAAAATTCAAGATTATTTTTACTCTTTAGCATATATTAGTGAAGAAAAACGTATTTTTGACTAACATAAATATTAAATTTTTTTTAATAAATAAATTTTATTAATTAATATATATATTTTTTAAAAAATATAAATATAAATTATATTAATTTATATATTTTTTATATAAAATTTCTATAAATATAAATACAAATAATTGTTAATTAATTATCGATCAGAAATAATAATATTTACTATAATCATATAGCATTATTCTTATTAGTAAAATTATTATAGAAGATTTTAACTATTTAAAACAGTAATATGCCAAATGCTACCAAGAATTTCTTTTTTAAAATATATGGAGCTAGCGATTATTATATATATATATATATATATATATATATATATATATATATAGGTCGCTATATATATCGTACTACTACATAGTCCAAGTGTCACAACAAACCAAAATACCAAACTTGCTTCCAAAATAAATCTATCAATAAGATGCATTTAGAAGAACACATTTACAATGTGGCATACCGTGACATAACCACCTTACATAACATGCATAAATATCATCACATATTCACATATATATGGATTTCTTATATGGGAATAATTTTTTTTTCTTCCTATTCACATTTATGCAACGTGACACATTTCAGTATATTCTCGTCAAGCATGTTATCAATATATGAAATTATAAATACAACTTCATCGTATAAAAGTTTGGCCCTTAACACCACCAATAAGGTAAACCACTCCATTTCTTACAATTTCAAAGTTTTCAAATTCTGGTTAATATGTAGTTGATTAAATTATTAGATTGTGAAATTAATAGATTAAATTTCTGGTAAACTTGCTCATTTCTAATAATATAATATCAAAGATTGATATACACGTATTAGTAGGAGATAATGAAGATTGAAAGTTAAGTAAAACTAACTATAGCTAACTTGTAACAAATTACTAATTACTATGTATATATATATATAACTAACTCCTAACAAATAAACACAAATGACATAAGCTTTTGGCAATAATTAACTTTCTCTCTTTTTGATGAAGGTGAAATTTAACAACCTCCAACACACGTGTTCTTTTTACAAAAACTAGTAATTTTTTTTACACTAAAATATCTTCTTCTTTTTTGAAAAAAATGACGATCAAATATTTTTGGGCTCAGTGACAAGTGGATATGTAATGGACCTCGACAACTTTGTGAAAAAGAGGCCCATTATGTAAAAATGAAATGGATATCAAATTTCAAGATATCATGACCAAAAATATATGATATGATCATCGCCAAAAACAAAACTCAAGATATGACTTTATTCCAAAAACGTTTCAAGACATGATTAGGGTCCAAAAATGTAGTTCAAAATATTAGCACTTTGGAACAAAATAAACCTTTTTTTCATACAACTCAGTGAACTCACACACATATACTCTACAAAAAATTTTAATATACTCTCTATTGGAACTCGAATATGAGAATGTAGTTATTACTACCGTTGAAATCATGAGTGACAAAGACCAGAAATATAAAATGAATTCAAACTTTTACTACCAAAAAAAAAGAAAACAGAAAAATTATAATTAACATAGACAATAAGGTAATATTATGGTGTTTTGTAACTTTAATTTCACTGAACAGTGAAAGGAATTCTTTTATAATAGAAAAAATAAAAAATAATATGTGTAAAATGTAATGAATATATCTCTACAAATTTAATAAAAATGTTCGCGTGGTAAAGCGGGCCGACCCACCCCAACTTGCCCCGTCCCACCTAGGCCAGTAAACGGGGCAGGTTAGTCCGCCCTGTCAAACTAAAGTGGGTTCAAAATATTAGCCTGTCCCGTTTTATAGTGGATTATTGGCGGGCCGGCAGGCTAGCCCGCTTGATTCTTTTTTTTTTAAATAAAATTTATTAAAATTAATCAAAAAATAAGATAATTTTTTTTACTATCTTTTTCTTAACTTTTAACTTCAATAAAATTGTTCAAAATAATATTTATTAATAGAACCATCTTTATTTTAAAAAATAAATCACATAATTTGAGCATATATACGAAATTGTAAAATAAAATAAATAAAGTTAATAACTAAAAGAAGAATAAAAAATAAAAAAAGAGTTTAAAAATTATATAATTATTAATTTTGTTGTAGTAATTATTTTTTTATTTAATAAAAAAATAAAATTTTTGGCCCAACTGGTTGGTCTGTCCCCTCAAAATCCGCAAATTTTGGCGATGTAAATTTGGCGAATTTTCTTAATTTAGTGGGTTCTAAAATCTAGCCTGATCCATTTTTCTTAACGGATTCGACAGGTCAACCCGAAAGATTCGTACCATCCCAAAAATTTTTCATATGAAAATACATTTTACTAAAGAAATTCTCATACATAGATTCTAATTGCCAAGTTGAAAATTGCTTCTATGACAGTATGACTATGAGTTGTTCATGTTTATAAAAATTTTGAAAAAGAAATCCTATAATAAGTATACATAGACACCAAGATAATGCAACTGAGTATCAATTAGATAAAGCAGAGATCTGATCCGGATTCAAAAATTGTCACATGCAAACGCTAGTTTTATTCCTTAATATATATTAGGGTATCTGAAGGTCTTAATTAATTAATTAAAACAAAGAGTTTAATAATATTGCTCAACTATATCGATGTACAGAGTAGACGCACTTGAACCTTGAGAAACGAAATATCTCGTCTAGTATTTTATTTTTGTCCTAATAAGCTTGTTAGATATAAAAATGTAGCTTTGAATAATGACCACATAGATCTCATAATATATAATAATCTTGGCTGCTACAGATCCGTGTAGATATCAGAGTCAATCAATTTACTTTCAATTTGCATATTAAAACAAATAAATTTCAGAAGTTTTATTGTATCTTCAACTTAATTAATTTTTTAGTAAACATTAAAACATGTGTCGACATCATCAACTACCCTAAAAAAATAACAAAATAAAATGAAATAGTACCAATACTATCGATCTCTTGTCGAAAGAAGCAATCTCTAATAATAACTAATTCTTATTAGCGTACTATATAATATAAGTTAGTAAGTTACTGTATTAATCATACATAATTAGAATTTAAAACAAATAAGTAATTATCTTAATTAAAGGATATAATTAAATAAATTAAGTGAACAAAATTGCCCTTGCTTTGGGCCGAAACTTATTATGCTAGTAGTTAGTCAATAAAAAAAAAAGTGCCCATATATTATTGCAAGAGAAATTACTTAATACTATCTTAATATTCAAAATTGGTAGATATATATGATAAAAATTTAAAATACCAAACACTTAAATTATTTATAATACTTCTATATTAGTATACCCATGTTATTAAGGAGGGTAAAAGACAAAATCAGAAGTATAAAGCACTCACATGCCGGATAATGTAAATAATCAAAATCTTATCATATAAAATAGTTTTGGTGTGTTATTATACTAATACTTCCAATTGACAAAGTCCTTTCAATTAATTAAAGCGGAGAACCCCATGTATGAGAAGATTATATTAAGGAAAGCAATACTCAACTACTCAATAATTAAGAAATCAAAAGAGAATTTCCTTTCAAGTTTGAATATTTATTCCACGTACACAAATAATATGACATTAATTAAAGAATGGCTTAATGTCGGCATGCTCAAAATAGAGTGAAAATAAAATGTTTGGTGTTTTTAAATACTTGATTTACAATAGAGTTTAAAAATACATATTTAATTTACATTTCTTAGTAATAGTAATACCCAAATTAGTCATTAAAAAAATTTTACTGGAAAATTTTAATTTTTAACAAATTTTAATCACTAAATTAACTTTTTATATTTTATTAGACAAATCAGTTTTCTATCAGATTGTTATCTATATAAAAATTAGTTTAAAAATTTAAAAAAATAGAAATTTTTATTATTTTATTAAATAAAAATAATAATTAATTTTAAAAAATTTATATTACCCTTTTATTAATAATATTCATATTAACTTATTGAAAGACCCTTTAACTAAAATCAAATACCAAACCAACCAAAACATTTGGATAGTAAGAAAAAAAAAAAAGAAAAGAAAAATTACCCCATGTATATAATATGAGCAAAACTCATATACTTCCTCTCCATTTCCTTCACTCATAGTGTGTTTCTTTTTATATATAAAAATCTCTCTCTCTCTCTCTTTATTTCTAGCTTCCTTTATTTTCCAAAAATGAAGTTCCAAGTAATGGAGCTTCTATTTGGAAAGAACACACCAAAACAAATGATTCCAAAAGTAACACTTCTTGCAGTGTTTGCCATTCTTGTATTCACAGTCACACCATTATCCTACCCTTTATTCAGATACTCTTCTTCCTCATCATACCTAAAGAAGAATAGTGATAAAGCATCATCAGCATTTGATGATTTGAACCAATTCTCACAAAGCTTGCCTTCAACTTCAGTGAAGAAATGTGACATCTTCAGTGGTGAGTGGGTCCCAAATCCAAAGGCACCATATTACACAAACAAAACATGTTGGGCAATTCATGAACACCAGAATTGCATGAAGTATGGTAGACCTGATTCTGAGTTCATGAAATGGAGGTGGAAGCCTAATGGTTGTGACTTACCAGTATTCAACCCTTTTCAGTTCCTTGAACTTGTTAGAGGCAAATCTTTGGCTTTTGTTGGAGATTCTGTTGGAAGAAATCAAATGCAATCCATGATTTGCCTTCTTTCAAGGGTAAGTCTCTTCTCATCTTCTTCTTTCTTTCGTTATTATTTTAAAGCGATTAATTTTGATACATTGATTCATACAATTATATCTGTTCATTTAAATGACCATTTACGTAATTAATATAAAATATAATTATTTTTATTGATATAAAATTGTGAATACGTGTGTAAAATTATTTACCCCGACAATACATTAAAATTAAAATCTTATTTTAAACTGTAGTTACATTTGCAAATTTATTAAGTTATTGTATTGTAAAAATTGCATTATAAAAATTTAATATATATAATTAATTATGTATTATCTTATTAAAAATTAAATTTTTAAATTTATTATCTAAAAGTCATGAAAATACATAAATCTAAATTAGATAAAACTTTTGTTATAATACATGATTGTTGTTGCAATAACTGCATGCAGCAAAATCAATGCCGTTACTATACAATATTGCCGTTGTAGACTACAATTTAAAGTTATATATAGTGATGTTAAATAGACCAAAAAAAAAACTATTAAGATTTATTTTATTTAGTATTTATTAATAATAATTAATAAATATTAAATAAAATAAATTTTGATTTATTTTGATTAAATTTTTTTATCAAATATTTTTATTAAAGTAACGACTTACAACAATTATTTTATTTTATTTTATTTTATTTTATTTTATTTTCGTGTCAATTTTATATATGAACAATATACACTAAAAATAACCCGGTAAATTTTTTGTTCTTTGGAGTGGAAAAAACTAGAAAATTTGTTTAGTGAATTCTTTTGGGACTAATTAAACCCCAATATAGGTGTCCTTTATTGTGTCTCAAAAATATTCTTCCATGGTACATAATATGCTCTATATCTGATTACATATCCAAAATGCTTGCATCCTTATCACCTAAGCTATTATAGAGCCAAACATAGCTAACTTATAATATATAGTGTAATCTTTTCCTTTCTTTGAAAACCTTTTCATTTTTAGTCCTTGAGAGGGAATTTTAAATTACTTTTACCTTAGGGGTAGGGAAAATTTTATGAATTTCATGATTTCACCTTGGTGAAAAGATATCATCATTATTTTATTTTTTTAATATTTAATTTGCTATAAATTGGGTAGGCTCGTGAAGATTATATATCGTCATTGATATGGCCAACAAGTCTCTATCTAATCTATATGTCGTTATTAAGCACAATATTCCAATAATAATAGTAATTTTTGTCTTCATTATTATTATTTTATTTTTCTCTTTAGAAATTAGTAAATTAGTCCATGCATGCATGTGTAAGTGTCCTAGCTGCTCCTATTTGTATTTTACCTACTTTAATAATTATTTGTCCTTTAATTTCACCAAGAGAAATTAATGAGAGGTTAGTTCACCTAAGCCCATTTGAATTTCAAGGATTATAATAATAATATATAGATTAGGTGAAAAAAATAAAATTGAAAGAAGAGTAACATGCATAGCAACATGTAAGTAAGCATGCATGCCGAGGAATGCATATTATATAGGAATCTTTTCTCTGGCAACTGTGACAAACACATTGAATTCAATGAATCTTGTCCTCCACGTCCAACGCTAGCCACATGAAACAAAATCAGAACACTAATGTCTAATAATATATAAAATTAGTTCACATAATTATTAGTCATTTTTTGGAGACATACCAAAACCTAAAGTCTTAGTGGGAACTTGTGCCTCAGTCAGTAATAGTTCTCATACATTCCAATTCCATCCACAAAGGTGACTAATAATTATTGTTCATTATAATTGGCAGCAGAAAATGTTAGTCTTGCATTAAAATTGAAAGTTTGGTGGCCACCATATATACACAAAGAAGCACAAAATAAATAAATAAATAAATAATTTTAATTTGATAGGTGAAATTTATAATTTTATCTCTTTAATTATTTATTTTATCTTTATATAGTGTCTCTACTTCCATTTACTATATTCCCTGAGCATGCCCTTTAACTACTCTAGAATGATTGGGAGCAGGTGAAAGTTTTTTTTTTTTGGGGGACTAAATAAGTTAAATTAAATATACTTAATTATAATTTGATATCAATTAAAGTATAGTAGTTCTGAAATTTCATGTGCTCTAAACTCCAAGTGTTCAATTCCACTTAGTATGTGGTATTGGAAGTTTCATTTCATTTAAAAGAATAATACTAGGGAATTATTTTTTTTTCAACTAATATCAATTAAATTTTTTTAAAATTTATTTATTTATTTTAAATTCTAGACCTTAAATTATATACCTCTATTTCTAAATCCTAAATTATAAATCTAAAATATTAAAATGAGCTGATATTAACTAATTATAAGTGTACTCCTTATACTTTTTCTCTTCTTAAAAACATAAATTCCCAATAAAAAAGAACCAATAAATCAACAATAATAATGTGATAAGGATTGGGTATTATAGGTTTAGGTATGAAATTCCCATCAAACAAAACAATAATTAAATAAAGAATAATTTAATAAGGCGTTGAGTAGAGTTTCAATAATTGATGAAGCTCTAACTACGCCCACAATTATTAGAAAAAAAAATGGTTGAGAAGTCACATTCCCAAAGGTGGAAAAAGTAAAGGGTAACACTGATCACTGTAGATTTTGTCAATTAGTCTTGTTGACACATGACTACTGCTTGTTTTGTATTAAGCCATTGTTTCTTTGTGTAATGGATGCCAAATTGAAGCTAGCCATGCAAAAATCCTTGTTAGCTTGGAAAAGTAGAGAAAGAAAATCCAAAATAGTCTTAACAACTATATCGTGTTTCATGGGAATCCAAGATGATGAAAAAACCCTGTGATATGTCATAGGGACCACTCATCAATATTCAATTCTTCTAAAAATATAAATGGATTTAGCTTTAAAATGCTTTTTAAGAATATATTTTAAAAATATAACAATATTTGTTGATAGTAAAGTTTTTTCTAACGTTTAATTGTATTTAATTTTGTCTTTAATATTTTTTATTTGTATCAAAATTATTTTTAGATATTAACTCTATTTAAAATATTAGGGACAAAGTTAAAAATATTTAGGAATAATTTTAAAATAAATAAAAAATATTAAAGATAAAATTAAATTAAATGAGTCGAACAGGTTAAGAATAAAATTAAATAAAATTAAATATTATGAATATTTAAAAAAATTATAAATATTAAGAAAAAAATATATTTTATTTTATTTTTTAATTTTTTTATATTTAATACACTAAAAATATAAAAAATTAAAATTTTTTAATTAAATAATTCTTTTATAGTACTCTTAAAATATAACATGAAGATAGATATTATCAAAGCCAATAAAATATCTTAAATCTATGGCACAAAAGTGAATGCATGCATGTAATAATGTTATTATGACTTTAGTGTTATGCATTATCTGTAGATTAATTATTTTTTCTTTTTGGATAATAATAATTGTGTGTCTTTTCCGCAAAAGTTCACATGTAAACAATATAGCTTTAGCTGGATCCTTGTTATTGACACATGCCGGGTTTCTCTTCAATAGCAACAAGCTAAGAAATCATGAAACCTAAAAGATTAAATATAAAATTAATAATAATATAATAAATCTAAAGGGAATAATGCTACTTCTAGAACAATTAGAAAAGCTTTAAGTTTAGGACTTTTTTTTTTGTCTTAAGTTTAGGACATTTAAAGTGGTACATGTATGGTACTAGCTAATAGTCCACGCACATAGGGAAATTAATGGTTTAAATTTTGGAATTTGACTATATATAATAAACGTAGTATAATAATAGGAGTGGCTAGTTGTACTTGTACGATTAATTACGTTACCAACAACATTTCTGTCAATATCTATCAACTCTTATTTATAAGATTATTTAATAAAAATATTTTTGTTGATATATTTAATAAAAATATCTTTTTTATAGCTATGTTTAATAAAAATATCTTTATAAATATATTTTTTAGATGTGTCTCTTTATATATATATTTAAAATATAATAATTAATTATTATTAATAATAAATTAACAAATAATATGTTAGTACTCTATACTTTTTTATTAATTAATTATTACATAAGATTTGTCGTCGAAAACAGGTATTCAATTCGATGATTATTTAATAGGGTCGATGAGTTTACACAAGTTACGTAAGATAATAATCAAGTCAATGAGAAATAGTATATTATTGTTGGTTAATTAAACTAAGGGACTGTGAGAAAATTTACGTAAAAAACTATAAAATTGAAGGTTCTTGTTATTTTTTTTTTTTTGAAAATAAAATTTAAAAACTTTTACTTATAAGGTACATATTAGGTAGACTCATTAAATAGAGGGATTCATTTTAGATAAGTTAATATGTTACAAATATACATTCACAGAAATTAAAGAATGAATTGAATGAAGCTTAGCTTGAATATATCAACTATTTTATTTTATTTTATTTTTAAGTATGTATGTGGTGTTTTACCTTGCTTCCATTTTAGCTTCTTGTCCTATAGTTGAGTTTTGGCTTTTCCTTTGTTAAAGATTAATGTTTTTTTCGCAGTAGTATGTTATTCATGTAAAATCCATTCTAACACTTTCTTTTTTATTTAATGCTGTTATCTTTAATTTTATTGAGCAACCTCGCATCAATGCCCCCAAACTAAAAACACAAAGGGTAAAATTGTCCTTTACAATATAAAAGAACAAATATATTACCTACATACTTTTAATGATAAAAATAAATAAAAAATTAAATATTGTTACCATCCAATTAATAATGTCAATATTTAAAATAGTATCTCTTAATTTTGAGAGTAGCAAATAAATTATCTAATAAAACTATCCCTTAACATTAGTATTCCCTTCATATATATTGTTAACAATAATATTGATTACGAACATGATATGCGTACACTAAAATCAGCCACTAAAGTTAGTCACAAGTATAAAATATATGTTAAAATATAAATACATATTGAGAATAAATTAAACTACATATGTGTTTATATATAAATAAATTGGTAACTGATTTTGGTGTGCAAATAACAATTTTGTATTGATTATGTTTCTAATTTCCACCTCAAACTAAATTGATAATTTACTCTATTTCACATTGATAATGTACCTAATATATATTTTGGGCCTTGATATGAACATGTAAATTATTTTCAGGCAGAATGGCCCATAGATGTGTCATTAACAAGAGATGACTATTTCATGAGGTGGAAATATGCAAGCTACAATTTCACCATGGCATCTTTTTGGACACCCCACTTGGTAAGATCCCATGAAGGTGCAAAAGGACCAAGCCAAACAGGCCTTTACAGCCTTTACCTTGATGAGCCTGATGAGAAATGGATCACCCAAATTCAAGACTTTGACTACATCATTCTCAATGGAGGCCATTGGTTCACAAGGTCAATGGTCTTCTATGAGAATCAAAAACTTGTTGGCTGCCATTATTGCCTCTTAGAAAATGTCCCTGACCTAACCATGTACTATGGTTATAGAAAGGCATTTAGGACTGCTTTTAGGGCAATCAATAACCTAGAGAATTTTAAGGGCATCACATATCTTAGGACATTTTCACCCTCACATTTTGAGAATGGGTTGTGGAATCAAGGTGGGAATTGTGTTAGGACTAAGCCATTTAGGAGCAATGAGACACAATTAGAGGGTCTTAATTTGGAGTTTTATATGATCCAATTAGAAGAGTTTAAGGTTGCTGAAAAGGAAGCTAGAAAGAAGGGATTGAGATTAAGGTTGCTTGACACAACACAAGCAACATTGTTGAGACCAGATGGGCATCCAAGTAGGTTTGGTCATTGGCCCAATGAGAATGTTACATTGTACAATGATTGTGTTCATTGGTGCTTGCCTGGTCCCATTGACACGTGGAGTGATTTCCTTCTTGAAATGTTGAAGATGGAGGGTGTTAGATCAGCTCAAGAGAAGAAGCTTCATTTCAGAACAAATTAAATCAATATACATTATTTCATGCATGATGCAAATTATTCATCAATTTTATACATATTTGTAATTGTATTTGTATTATTTGCATCAAACTACCTTGCCCAGCCTTATATGTGCTTTGTAAATTTTTCTTTTGAACTTTCAAATCTGATTATTTAATTTATGCCTTATGGTGGGTTTTATTTTTAAAATAATAAAAAATGAAGATATATATATATATATATATATATATATATATATATTACAAAAAATGGGTAACAAATTAAATTATGAATGATAAAGTTTCAAATAAAGTAACACTTAATTCAGTTGCATCCTACAATAATGATGGGACCTTAATTATCTTGGAACAAACATTTTCGGAATTCAGAGCACCATGATTTCTAAAGATCACGTAAAGAGATGGTAGAAATTTCGTTACATTATTTGATGTATTCGATGTATTTGATTAAATTGTTAAAATTTAATTTTATATAGAACTTCGTTAGCTTTGTAATCATTAGCTTAAAAATGTATAACAAAAACCCTTATCTAGCGCTACTATATGCGTTCGGAAATTTCTCTAATGAAAAGTAAATGTGGGGATTTTAGGAGAATATAAATTGGAAAAGTATAGGGTACCAATATATTATCTGCCAACTTCTGCCAACTCTTATTTATATTTGTGTTTTATGGAAGTGTATTCGTAGATGTATCTAGTAATTAATATATTTTAAATACATATATAAAGAGACACATCCAGAAAATATATCTATAAAGACACTTCTATTAAACACAGTTATAAAAAAGACATTTTTATTAGACACATCTACGAACACACTTCTATAAAACACAAATATAAATAAGAGTTGGCAGAAGTTGGCAGATACGTTGTTAGTAACGTAGCAGAACCGATATAAATTTTACATCATGTTTTTATTTTCTAAAACTTTTTATTATTAAAAAGA
Source organism: Arachis hypogaea (assembly GCF_003086295.3). Taxonomy (NCBI): domain Eukaryota; kingdom Viridiplantae; phylum Streptophyta; class Magnoliopsida; order Fabales; family Fabaceae; genus Arachis; species Arachis hypogaea. The sequence goes on from NC_092039.1 coordinate 125,682,659, forward strand.
CCTCTATTCTTCATTAAAATAAAAAAAAAACTATTTACCATAATATAAGCTATCCGTTCGATCAAGAGATCTATATATGAACCAATATATATTATATATGTTAGAGATATAATTATTCACATGTTTTTTTTGTCAGTTTAAATTTATAGAAAAAATAATATAATGACATAGTATCAACTTCTATAACTAAAAAGTCTATAATTTGATTCTTATTATTCTCAAAAAAAAAACTAGCATAATACAAATAAAAAAATATATAAAAATTTAAGTAAATCTAATATAAAATTTTTATTTATATAAAGAACCATAATAAAAATATAATAATTTATATATATCTCTTTTTATCAATTTAAATTTTTTAAAAAATTAATGTTGACAGTATATAATTTACTTCAAAGCAATATATAACGTGGAATAATGTGAAGTTTCTTTCTTTTAAAAAAAATCACCCGTTAACAATAAAAGGCTACTAGTGATGGATCTGTGTATTTAGTTTATTTTTTCCCAAAAACTAAAGCTCTTACTTCACTATAGCAACTAAAAGTTATAACTAAAGGAAATCAATTATTTATATAAATTAGAGATTTACATTTTATTAATTAAAATAATGCATTTTATGTAAAATCCAATTATTAAAAAACACAGACCATACATCCATCTGGATGTGGAGGGGAACAAACTTTTCTTGCTTGGTCTTATCTGATTATGATATTAATTAATAATCCACTATTATTGGTGGATGCTAATATATACAACCAAAACAAAAAATTTGGTGGCTAACAAGTAACATGCCATCTTGATAAGTGATAACAATAGAAAATGATCCCTTAACAAACAAGCTAATTAAGCTGCATTTTAATCACTGTTTTTTTATGTCAATGTCACATTGAAATCCCTTAATAATGCTAGTGAACATTCCTTATCTCTAGGTCATAGAGTTCGAAAAAATAAAATAAAATATCAAAGTTAAATAATCCAGTAAGAAAAAATATTGAAAAACAATGTTAATTATAAACAATGTGAACAATGAATTAAAAAAAAATAGAATATCGATCATTATTGCATTATTATGAATTTATCATCACTTCTGGCTCATAATTCGTTGTGGGGATCAATGATTATAGGAATGAATTCTCTCTATACTATTATTATCAGTGTCAAGTAGAATAATCCATCATGACATTTCGGTAGTGCTGTTTACAGAAAGAGATAGATCATCATAATAATTTGATGGAAATACTAGTATTCTGAAAGCGCCCTTCCAACCATAAGAGAGATATTGCTATAACAACTATAATAATTAACGAATGCCATACCACAAAACAAAATAAAATCAGTGACAGATTAATTTGTGTCACTTTATAGATAATTTTTCTTTCTTAATTAATATAATTCACATTTTCAGATTTTAATATATTTATATATAATATTTATTAAACATTTATCATTATAAATTAATTACTAAACATAATAATATTTTAATAAATATTTTTTATTTATGTACAAATGAAAAGTATTTATATATTACAAATTGTGTAAGGCATTTTGATAAATATATAAAGTTATCAAATAATATTGCCTTTAGAATTTAAAATCCAATGGATGTTGTAGAGTTTTCTTTTTTGGTTGTTCTTTCAGGACCATAAATATGAATTATAAATTCATAAAATTAATAATTTCCTTGTTCTTATGCAAACATTATCAGAGAAGAGGGCCACTTTAAAGATTTTTGCAGCTTTTATGCATTGTTGGTTTTTGGACTTTGTCTTTGATTCAAACATTATTCCCTTATTACTTGTAGTTGTTGCTGCCAGCTGCTGGCATGCATTTTTTTCCATTCTTAAAAAGAAACTTCTAATAAGGACTTTTTATATGATGAAAATCACATGCAACAATAATGTATTTTATTTTATTCTATTTTATTATTTACGTATTATTTTCCTGTGTTAAGATTATTCTCAAAGTAACTAATTATATTTTGAAAAAAATAAATAAATATGTGCTATTTAAAAATATAAGTTTAATGCAACTAAAAAATTATATTTTTTCTAAGGGTGGTTTATTTAGAAAATCTCCATCATTCATGTTTTTGTTCTGATATGAATTCTGTATTTCATTTATCAAATTTAATAAAATATATTTTTATCTTTGAAATAAAATAATTTTTTATCAATATTAGTCAATTTTCTTAAAAATAACTTTTATTCTAAATTATAAATCATAAATTTTAAATTCTAAATTCTAAATTCTAATTCTAAATCTTTCAAAAAAAATGAAAAAAATATAATTTTATAATTAAAAAAATAAATTAATGACTGATTAAAAATTTATTCCCTATATACTAATTCTAAAAATATTTATTTAAAGAGGTATACATAAAAATCTTCAAAAAAAAATTTGGTCCTCAATCCTTCAATCCACAAGTTGAGCAGTTTCTAAGCCTCTCCTTTTCATAGGCATGCACCTCCGATCAAGTGCGACAAATTAATCTCCTCATCAAGATGGTGGTTGCTAATTTCATTATTTCTTATTATCAATTTTTTTATTCTGATCCATCCTTTTCTTCCAGCTTTCAAATAAAGGACGGAATAAGAGGCAGATAAAGCAACATACACTTGGAATTAAGGGATTCACTCATGCTTTTAATTTGACATATCCACTTCCATTTTATTTATCCATCATATCAAATATTTTAGTTACTATATTTAATAATTTAGTAGATCATTATATAATACTTGATCAAATTAAACGACTAATTATTCTAGGAAAAGGAACAAAGTGAATTATGCTCATTTTAGAAACATTTTTCAATATGTACACGTCTATATATGTGCTTTATTATGAGTTAGAAATATGCATAGAGTAAATTATGACTTTTATTTCATGTGAGATACATGTAATTAATTAAACTGATTAATTATATTGTATTGTGCATAATATTTTTGTTAATTGTTCATAAAACTTTTTAAAATTTAAGCTATATTATATTTGGTCGTTTTTCATTTTATAAAATTTTATATTGATTTTATAACATTGACATTATTGTTAATTAAAAAAGAAGGGAAAAAAGTGTTATGTATAATTTATTTAACTTAAGAAAAATCAGTACAACTTTTTCCTAATTTAAATGAATGAAACATTATTGTTAAGCATGTTTTATAGGATGAAAATTCAATATAATTAATTTTATGTAAAGACAGTTAATAATAGTTAGGTAATATAATTTAGTCAAATCTATTAAATTATATAACGACTTTTAACTATTAATTTTAAAGGAAATTAACTGTATTTAAGTTTCTACCGTTTTATTTATGGTATAATATATCACAAAAATGTGGATATATATAAATGAGCTTTTATTGCAAAACCTTTTATTGAAACTCCATTTAAGGCATGATGTTGAGAATTAAGTCCTTAGAAAATCTCCATGGAAAATACACTCCATCAAGAAACACTACAAAGAGTGTTATCTTGCTTCCATTGATTCTTCTTCTTCTCATCTTCTTAGTATATCCATACCAATCATTTCCCAAGATTTCTGAAGTAGGTACCAACAATTTGAATTTGAATAATAGAAGTAGTAGTGACACAAAAAGATGCAACATATTCAATGGAGATTGGGTTCCTTATAGTGAAGGGCCTTACTACAATAATGAGACATGCAATTTGATAATAGATCAACAAAATTGCATCAAATTTGGAAGACCTGACATGGAGTTCCTTAAATGGAGATGGAAACCCTATGAATGTGAGTTACCACTCTTCAATGCAACTCAATTCTTGGAGATTGTCAAAGGAAAATCCATGGCTTTTGTTGGAGACTCAGTGGGAAGAAATCAGATGAATTCATTATTGTGCCTCCTAAGTCATGTAAGTTAATTATATATCACATCAACAACACTTTATTTTCCATATGGAAATGAAGTCATAACAACTTGCATTACCCATGCATGCATATATAACATACTACAATCATAATGTATATAAAAAAAAGTCAAAGGCAGAGGTACTTTATAACAGAGGAATGAGTATATTATATTATATATATTGTGTATATATGTGGATCCTTTTTCAAATATTTCTACTTAATTATATATTACTATTGTATTAATAGACATGTTAGTGTCATTAATTTACTTTTATTTATTAAATATATAAAAATTAAATTAGATAAGATGAGAAGTGATCTATATTTTAACTAAAAGATTTTAGATTCAAACCATGAAAATAACAACTTTTTTTTAATGAATTATACACAATGAAAAATATTTTTGAAAAAAAAAGTTAGACATCAATTTTTTTTAATATTCTCATTATTTATAGTTTAGATAAGTTATTTTTAGCTTTTTTTTTCATTTACTTTTCCTTTTAATATTAATTGAAGTTCTATAACAATAAATGAGTAAGTGAACCACAATTATGCTTAATTATTGTGCTACCGTTGAGATATTTGATGAAATAATATGTGTATACTATTTTTTATTATTATTTAGATAAAAAGTGTTTTAAGAACTTTGGATAAGAGAATATATATATATATATATATATATATATATATATATATATATATATATATATATATATATATATATATATATCATTCTTCCAATACATTCAATACATAAAAGATTTGAAAAAAGTTACATTTTTTTATTAAAATTTTCTACTTGTAATATTTTTAGCATTAGCATATATTTCAAAAGTTATATACATTTTTGTTCTGCATCTTAATACAATCATATATTGTTTTAGGTGAAAATTTAGGTATAATTAATTTCGAGTGTAGTTGATAGTTAAGAGTCGTTAAATTATTTGACAGATTTGACTAAATTATCATCTAATTAACGATTCTCAACTATCAACTTTGCATGAAGTTAACTGCGCCTGAATTTTCAGCATTGTTGTACTTCATACTCGTTCTGTGATTTGTGCAACATACTATCATTCTAATAGAATTAAATTATGATTGTGACAAAATTTTTGCCCCTTTAACATTTTTTCTTTTTTGAAAAAACTTTGTGGTTGGTTTTCAGATCAATAGATAATGGAAGCTAATATATTAACATTGCTGTACCACAAACACAATTCTATATCTTATCATTACCAAATATATATATATATATATACATATATATATATAAGTTGCCAGTTTATTTCTCGATTTACTATTTTTATGAGCTTAATCTTGATGATTTACTATTGTATTGCATTTTAATTAATTTGTTAATAAGTTTCATGTTTAATTTAGAAACACCTTGGGTGAATATCAATAAAAAGATATTTATTTTATTTGGTCCTTTTTTTATCTATTGCTTTGGCTTTTTTTTATTTGTTTTGCAATATCTACTATTTTCGTTTAATTCTATGTAAAATTTATTATTTAATTATCAATTAGACTTTTAATTAGTAAAATTGTTTAGTTGTATTATATTTAGATTGGTGCTTATTGCCATGAAAGTAATATTTTTATATTTTATAATGAAGAATGATCATAAATCAATAGAAAAAGTGATATGTAGAGTGCTACTTTTGAATTAGTCAACTTAAAAAAATCTTTCATTAATCAAATCATAATACTTTATCATGAAACAAAATTATTCTACTTTCAACTATATTATCTATTAAAAAAAATCAATCATCAAATCAGTTATACGTATAAAATATATATTAAACTATAAATATAAATTAAAATATATAATAAAATAATATATGTATATATAATTATGTACCTAGAAGACTACCAAACATTATTATTTTTTACTAGAACTTGGTTAATAAAAATTTATATTCATATTTTAAAAAATTTTACATATAAAAAATATATAATTTATGCTTATATTTATTAAAATTTAAGCACATGAATCAATATAATTTATACACCTATTTTTTAAAATTTATACAAAAAATTAATAAAATTTATTTATTAAAAATAATTTAATATTTATGATAGTTAAATAGTAACTAAAAATACTAAAAATTATTGAGTCCACAAATTTTTTCATATACATGTATAATTATATAAACAAATACATCACGATTTATTTTACGTATACATATAACATTTTTGTTCTACTTTATATGAAAATCCATCTTCTAGATTACCTTTTCTTTTTAAATAATTGTGAATTCAGTTAAAAGTGACGGATAAAAAGAAGGAAAAAAAAAAAACACTCAGATATGGCTAATTATCACATGTTATTTATTCCACTCTTCTTGTAGGTAGCACAGCCTGAGGATATTTCCCAGAGATATAAAACAGATGCCATATATTTCAGAAGGTGGTTCTATGCCGATTACAATTTTACCCTTGTAACACTTTGGTCCCCATATTTAGTGAAAACAAGTGATGTTGACCCTAATGGTCATTCTTCTAACAGCCTCATGAACCTACATTTAGATAAGGCAGATGAAGCATGGGTTAGAGAGATTGAAAGCTTTGATTTTGTCATTGTCTCTGCTGGACAATGGTTCTTTAGGCCACTAATATTCTATGAAAATGACACAATTGTTGGTTGCCACAAGTGTGAACTAAAGGGCATTAAAGACCTTTCACATTACTATGGTTACAAAATGGCAATGAGAACAGCGTTAAGGTCTTTAATTAATCTCAAAGGGTATAAGGGTGTAACATTTTTGAGGACATTCTCTCCAGCACACTTTGAGAATGCTGATTGGAACAAAGGTGGAAGTTGTGAGAGGACAAAGCCTTATACCAAAGAAGAGATTAAGTTAGATGGTTATATCTTATGGACATATATGACTCAAGTTGAGGAGTTTATAGAAGCTCAAAGAGAAGCTAAGGAAAGAGGTTTGCAACTTTTGATGATGAATACAACTGAAATTATGCTTAGGAGGCCTGATGGACACCCTAACAACTATGTCTATGGACATCATTCATCAAAGGGTAAAAAAGTCATTCACAATGATTGTGTTCATTGGTGCTTGCCTGGCCCTATTGACACATGGAATGAATTTTTGCTTTATTTGTTGAAAATGGGAAGTCAATTTTCTTTCAATTCAAACTTGGAGAGATTTGTGTAGAACATTAATTTTGTTTTAGGATGCAAGAAACAATATTTTTATTGGGGCAATTAGATAAATGTATTTGTTTACAATTTATCAATAATTAACTGACTCTAGTGTGAAAAATGTAAGTCAATTTGTGGGTACATATCTAATTTGAGGGATTATCTTTTCTTTTTCTATTTCCAAATTTGGACTAGCTAGGTGTGTCCCTTAGGCCTTTGTGGTATTCACATTTTTTTTTATTGTAACAATAAACCAATTGACATTTGATCATTTATGTCCTTTTATTAGAAACTTGTTTATTTAAAAGTACCTTTCATTATAAATTTAACCAACTCAATCCGGCTTGACAAAAGTAAAGAGAATAAAACTTAGGATGTGTTCTGTTTGTGTTTTTATTTATTTATTTATTTTTAATGTTTTTTTTATTTTTATAATTGTATAATGAAAAAAGAAAATAAAAAGTAAAATGTAAATACTGAAAAATAATAAAATAATAAAAACATAAAACAAAAGCATATTTTATTTATTATTGACCTTACCTAAGTTTTAAATTTGAATGTGCTTAGACTTATTTTAGTAAAAATTTTTGAAAAGGTAGTTGTGTTTTCAAAAGTACAAGCATCTCATCTTGTATTTGGTAAATAAAAAAACTTATGTGTTTGTATCTGCACTTTTTAAAGTTAGGGTTACTTTTGAAAGCACCCAAAGATGTGTTTTTTAAAATTGATTTGTACTGATCAAAATTAAAAAGTCTAATATAACTTTATATGTTAACTAATATCCAAATTTAATTCTTATATTAATATTTATTATAGTACTTTTAAATTTTAAAAACTATTTTACCAACACACTTATTGTTATTTATTCTTATTAAAAATTATTTTTAATTTAATTTATCAAATACAGATATTATAACTTTTAAAAAATTAATACTTAAAAAATAAAAACTTTACTAAATTATAACATAGAGATCATCACTATATTAGATTAAGGTCATGCTGCTTTTTTATTGTTTTTGGTATTAGCCTGTTAGGTCTTGCTGCTTTTATTTTCTCTTCTGATTTTTGTTTTTGGTTCATCAAGAAATTATTTTTACAAAATGAGTGATGTTTTTTATAGTAACGGGGCTAAAAGCCCAAAGTGAGTATAGTATCTATCATATTAACAATGATTGGGTTTGATCATGATCCTGGGCCGGGCCAATTTCAGACAATGCCGGTTAATCGGTCACGTCTTTATTTTCGTGGGCCAGCCCAGAATATCAAATATTAATATAAGCATGTTTCACGTGTACCAAAATATTATGGGAGGTGATTAGGCGAATACCACAAAAGTAAAATACAATGGTTTTGATATTGACATATAATCTTATAACATAGACACCGATAATGAAGAGACTAGAGTCCCATGCAATGCACGAGTATATTATAAAATCATTTTAGTAAACCAATCATTTTAATGGTTGGTTTTCTACGGTATTCTTCGACTTGATATATCAAAAATTAATTTATTGTAGTACTGAATTTTATTTAAAAATTTATTATTGACTAATAAATTATTATATATATACAAGATAATATTTGAATTCTATACTTATTTAAACAGACTAATAAACTAATTACTAAACGAACCTAATTTGATTATCACTCTAATTGTTTAGTCTGCCAATTATTCAACATGTAGGCTCAGCTTTGATTGCAACAAGGAGGAGCAAAAATTAGGTGGAAGAAGCGTAGCTATTAATTTTCATGAAAATGTATTGAGCTTACCATGGAATTTTAGCTCTATTTATTTTGCTCCAAGGAGTCTTGTTCTCTTTTGCTTTCTATTATATTTTACTCCCACGCACTTATGTATAATGATACACAGTAACAATATAATATATTTGTACTTTTTAAAGTAATTTAATACGTATTTAAAATCTATATAAGTAAGAGCTATTCAATAATATTGAATTTAGAAATTAATTTTGATACAATATCAATATAAGTAGTTTTACATATATATTTAATTATATAATATTATATCATAAAAAAATTATTTTTAATATTAATCGTGTAAATAATTATTTAAAAAGACGTATGTGATTAAATAACTATATAAAATATTTTATACTATCAGTATATCAAAATTCAACTAATGTTTATTGATGTATAATATTGATGAAATTTTTTCAAAAGATTTTTTTGTGGAATATTGTATACATATCTGTATTACAAAATGTTGAAATAGAATTGCATTAAAAAAATATATTTAATTCTAACAAAACATATTTTTTATTAGATTAATAGTGTTGTATATCCAAAAAATAATGAAATACTATTCATCTTTTAAAATATTATTTTTAAAAACTTTTAAATTTTTGTTATTTAATTATAATATTTTTTAATTACTAATTTTTCGATTTTTTAAGAAACCATATCTATTCCTATTTTGTTTAACTTTTATATTCCTTAATTTTCTCTCATTTTTTAACCTTTTACACTATTAAGCTCTTGTTAGTTGTTTTATTCAGGAACGTTAAAAATACATTTTTTTTTAGAAAAAATACTCCAAACCTATTAAATACATACCACTATCTTCTTATATGTACTTGACTTTATAGAATTATTTATTTATTTATTTATTCTTTTCTGTTAAGTATCCTTAAATACAGACCACTATCTTTTTATATGTACTTAACTTTATATAATTATTTATTTATTTATTTTTGTTAAGTATCGTTAAATACACTTCTAAAATAATAAATGAATAAAATATTTTTATAACACATTCGAAAATATATATATATATATTATAATTTTTTTGATAAAATTGAGTAAACACGTCTAAAATAACAAATAACAAACTAAATATTTTATAAACTCATCCAAAATTATCAAAAATCATAAAAAGATGGATATTATCAAGGATAAAGATAACCATTACTATATTTATTTAGTTATGATAGTTCCAAAATTATTTTTACAAGACTGAAACTTTCTCCCTCAAATACAAATAAAAACATAAATTTAAAAAGATAGAATCTTTTACCAGAAGAAACTTAAAAGCGTTATTTATATAATTTTTTAGTGGTGTCTCTCAAAAAAAGTGATTTGATTTATGGTATAATTTAAATTATATTTAAAACACATCCAAAATAATAAATAAAAGTAAATTTTTTTTAAAATACATCCAAAAATATATATTGTTCCAAGGGTTACCTGAAACGTTGATTTGGATTTAAACATGAGGTCTAGATCCCTTTGAGTGGGAGCGTCCGACCTTTTCAGTGTCAATGTGCGGCTTGTCCGAGTTCCTCGTGAGGAGGTAGGAGGTGGTACAAGAGACCCCGATACTTAAGTTAGCAAGGGTTTTAACTAGATTTTTAGTAGATTAGAATGTGAATTATAGTTAGGGTCCATTGTATTTATAGTAGAGTTGCTAACTAATTTTGTTAGAGTAGTTCTACCTTATCTTATGGGTAAGCGGTTCTTTTATCTTGGGGAGTTTGTTAGGATCCACCTTCTAGATGACGTAGAGATAGTATGAGAGATTTATGGAGATAGTTACCTGCTTTGGACGGGTAGAGCTTAGTCCCGTTGAGTCGGTGTCCGACCTCTTTAGATAGGTCGGATTTATCATGAAATTCACCTTTATTGGTGGGCCTTTTTGTGTTATTGGGCCTAATGTTTATTTGTTGGGTATGAAGACATATAATATAAATTTTTTTAGTAAAATTAAGTAAACACATCTAAATAAAAAACCAAATATTTTGTAAACACATCTAAAATAATAAAAAATCATAAAAAAATAGATATAAAGATAGCAGTTATTATGTTTATTTAACTATGATAGCTTCAAATCCATTCTTACAAGAATAAAATTTTCTCTCTCAAATACAAACAAAAACATATATTAAAAAGATAGAATCTTTTATTAGAGGATGCGGGGAAGACAAAGAGCGTGTTATACATTCAAATTACGGCTGAAGATCGAAGCACAGCAAAAATGAGAGGTGCATAGGACGGGAAAGATCGCGGCGCACCGATGGATTAGCACGGCTTGAGGGAGAAGCGTGACGAGGAAAAAGTGCGAGACGGATGAGGAGCACAGGTGGAGAAGGAGTGCGGCGTAAGGGAGGAACGTGACAATGGAGGAAGAGTGTGAGGCATTGTGGATCTAAATTTTAGAAGGGGTGAAAGATTTAATGGAGTAAAACTTGTATTTTGATATATTAAGGGATGTTTTGAGATGTATTAGCTAAGAATTAAAAAATTTAAAATTAAATTATTGAATTTTAGTTTTATTGAAGAATAAATGACTATTTGTACCCATGAAAGTTGATAACGCTGACATATGTACTCATGATAGATCGAAACTGATCTTGTACCCACGAGAGTTGTCCTCCGTGTGACAAAAATATCCTGTTTTGGTTAAGTGCTTGTTTCGTTATTATCCGAACCTACGTGGCACCCCAACCCTCCAAAACCCTACCCCTCTTCAATTTCATTTCTAATTTCAACCACCCATCCCTAATTCATGACGGCAGCTTCCTCCTCCTCTGCTGCCACCACCGCTCTTCTGTCCCTTTGTACCTTCGCCTCATCCTCACGCTCTCTTTCCCAACTCCCCATCTTTTTCAAACCCTTCTCCATCGTTGGCGCTCGACTTTTCGCAAAATCAACACCATCTATCAACCCTATTACGCGCTTGTATCTCCGCCACGGATTCTTCTCATCCCTCCCATGGACCATGCCAGCTCCGAAACGGAATAGTCTAGAAGCTCCTTACAGTCTTCTATGTCTAGTTACTCGCGGTTGCTCACGGAGATCGTGATGAACTTTGCTTACTGAGTGCGGCGCTCAACACGGAAGTGGGGCTTGGGGGCCAATCTTGACGAGTTCGTTTTGGATGTTGGCAAGGCCTCCGTTTGATTTTCGATGTTCATGTAGGCTTGTGCAATCATGGAATTCAGGTCTTGGGTTTCAATGCTGATGAAAGTGAAGCCTCAAATGGTGAGGATAAAAGCATAAAGATGAAAAAGAGATTAAGCAAAGCCATTATTATTTGGTAGAGTAGTAAAAAAGTAGTAAGATATATGTTTGTATTTGTGTTGTTCACAACCAATTTTTATTTATTCACAAGTTTTGGCTTTAGGAGTTCAAGTCGGATTTATCATGAAATCCACCTTTATTGATGGGCCTTTTTGTGTTATTGGGCCTAATGTTTATTTGTTGGGTATGAAGACATATAATATAAATTTTTTTAGTAAAATTAAGTAAACACATCTAAATAACAAACCAAATATTTTGTAAACACATCTAAAATAATAAAAAATCATAAAAAAAATAGATGTAAAGATAGCAGTTATTATGTTTATTTAACTATGATAGCTTCAAAGCCATTTTTACAAGAATAAAATTTTCTCTCTCAAATACAAACAAAAACATATATTAAAAAGATAGAATCTTTTATTAGAGGATGCGGGGAAGACAAAGAGCGCGTTATACATTCAAATTACGGCTGAAGATCGAAGCACAGCAAAAATGAGAGGTGCATAGGACGGGAAAGATCGCGGCGCACCGATGGATTAGCACGGTTTGAGGGAGAAGCGTGACGAGAAAAAAGTGCGAGATGGATGAGGAACACAGGTGGAGAAGGAGTGCGGCGTAAGGGAGGAACGTGGCAATGGAGGAAGAGAGTGAGGCATTATGGATCTAAATTTTAGGAGGGGTGAAAGATTTAATGGAGTAAAACTTGTATTTTGATATATTAAGGGATGTTTTGGGATGTATTAGCTAAGAATTAAAAAATTTAAAATTAAATTATTGAATTTTAGTTTTATTGAAGAATAAATGACCATTTGTACCCATGAAAGTTGATAACGCTGACATATGTACTCATGATAGATCGAAACTGATCTTGTACCCACGAGAGTTGTCCTCCGTGTGACAAAAATATCCTGTTTTGGTTAAGTGCTTGCTTCGTTATTATCCGAACCTACGTGGCACCCCAACCCTCCAAAACCCTATCCCTCTTCAATTTCATTTCTAATTTCAACCACCCATCCCTAATTCATGACGGCAGCTTTCTCCTCCTCTGCTGCCACCACCGCTCTTCCGTCCCTTTGTACCTTCGCCTCATCCTCACGCTCTCTTTCCCAACTCTCCATCTTTTTCAAACCCTTCTCCATCGTTGGCGCTCGACTTTTTGCAAAATCAACACCATCTATCAACCCTATTACGCGCTTGTATCTCCGCCACGGATTCTTCTCATCCCTCCCATGGACCATGCCAGCTCCGAAACGGAATAGTCTAGAAGCTCCTTACAGTCTTCTATGTCTAGTTGCTCGCGGTTGCTCACGGAGATCGTGATAAACTTTGCTTACTGAGTGCGGCGCTCAACACGGAAGTGGGGTTTGGGGGCCAATCTTGACGAGTTCGTTTTGGATGTTGGCAAGGCCTCCGTTTGGTTTTCGATGTTCATGCAGACTTGTGCAATCATGGAATTCAGGTCTTGGGTTTCAATGCTGATGAAAGTGAAGCCTCAAATGATGAGGGTAAAAGCATAAAGATGGAAAAGAGATTAAGCAAAGCCATTATTATTTGGTAGAGTAGTAAAAAAGTAGTAAGATATATGTTTGTATTTGTGTTGTTCACAACCAATTTTTATTTATTCACAAGTGTTGGCTTTAGGAGTTCAAGTGTTTTTCTTGAGAGTAATATTATTCACATTCACTTTGTGCTTTTTCTTTTCTCTGGACAAAAGTGTCAAGTAATTTCAAAACTTGCTTTTGATGGAGACATGACATGGTATTTCCCATCCTCATAGATGTTTTGTGATTGTTTAGAGCTTCTTACTGTTTGATGAAGGGGGTTTGAAAAAGAGGGAGAGTTGGGATTTGGGAAATAAAGCACGGGGATGAAGCGATAGTGCCAAGTAACGGAAGAGTAGCAGTGGCAGCAGAGGAAGAGGAAGCTGCCGTCATGAAAGAGGAATAGATGGTTGAAATTAGAAATGGAATTGAAGAGGGATAGAGTTTTGGAGAGTTGGGATGCTACGTAGATTTGGATAATAACAAAGCAAGCACTTAACTAAAATAGGATATTTTTGTCATACGGAGAGCAATTTTTGTAAGTACAAAATCAGTTTCAATCTATCATAAGTATATATGTCAGCGTTATCATTTTTTATGGGTACAAATGATTATTTATTCTTTTATTAAAACTGTTTCTTAAATTTGTATTTTAAATTAAAAAATATTAAATTTATTTAGACGAGTTTATTTTATTTTTTTTAAATTAATGTAATAAAAAATTATTTAAAGAATAAATTTAAAGAATAACTACTCGTATTAAAAAAATATATCACTTGCCTAATTTTAATTAATGTATATATCTTTGTAGTTTCATGTGCTCAATTCCAAATCAGGTAACCAACCACCAATATAATTAAGTCCCTAGACGCCCCCACACAAGTTTCTAATCTTTCACTAAACTTCAAAGTTACATGTAATATATTTAATAATTAATATGCAATAGGTAAAAATAATATTATTTTTTCTTTTAAATAAGTCTTCATAGGTTTGATCTTGATAATAGAAAAAAATATATAGAAAAACTTAATGTTGTCTTTACTAATCTTATTCTTTTATAATTTTCAAAGATATAGTTATTCTTAACTATTATAATTGCAACTTGTAAGAATTCTTTAGTAATAATCAAGCTGAGTAAATGATAATCGTGCGTCAAACTCTTTCTTAGGTACCAGTAGCTGCTTGAGTTATTTAAAGAGGAGTGTAAGAGTCAGTAATTTTTGTAATTTGTAATTATTAAATAATTATTAATAATATTTTTAATAGTGTGAGATTTTATTCAGTAATATAAAATTACTTATTTTTTTATTAGTTATATACTAACTAAAATTTAATAAAATTATTGTCCTTAAACTTTTTTTTATTTAAATATCATATTACTAATTGAATTTTTAAGATTGATGTAGTAGTCTTCTACCCAAAAGTAATGAATTGAGCAAACACTTAAATTTGTTTCTAAAAAGTTTTGATATGACATTTTGATTTTTAATAAATTTTTATAATTTTAAATAAAAAAAACTTAAACGTTAATATTTCAGTTAATACTAACATAAAGAAAAAAAAATGAAATTCTTTAAAAAAATTTCTAAAATTTAATTAAAAGAAATGTTAAAAATATAAACCCAATAAAAACAATTAAAAATTCATCTACTGTAGTGAATTTTATATTATACTTTAGATTTATTCATCTATTAGGTATTATAAGTCTATTATTAGGGAGTTACTCAGATAAAGACGCTTAAAATGTCTTTTTTTAAAAATGTTTTTCAGTAATTAAAATTTAACATATATAATCGATTAAGTCATGTTATTTTTGTCAAAATTAGAATAGACAAATTGATTTAACCAAAAAAATGATAAATCAAATTTTAAACTGATCTAAATTAATATTATTTTTTAATAAAAATTGATTATAATATCTTTATTATAGAAAATTATTAAAATATTCTTATTATATATATATATATATTAATTTAAAAAATTTTAAATTCTAACTTTATCATAGAAAAATAAAAAACTAAAATTTAAGATTCTCAAAATTAATATATATAATAAAAATATTTTAATAATTTTTTGTAATAGAGTATTGTAGTCATTTTTTATAAAAAATAATATTAATTTAAATTAATTCAAAATTTGATTCATTATTTTTTAGTCAAATCAATTTATCTAACCTAATTTTAACAAAAATAATACATTTTAATCTATTATATGTATTAAATTTTAATAGTTAAAAATTATCTTTATAAAAAGACATTGCGTCTTTATATTATTTTGGGACTGACCAACCTTTAACTTGATGATATGATTGATATCTATATATTAAATCCTGTATGTTCCCTCCATTACAGCTAACTAATCCTGAAATCTTATCAAAGAAACAAAATGTTACACAACATCACAAAAGGTATCACCACAGCAGTTACAGATACGGTAAGTTCTGTCACTGCCCCCATCAACAACATCACAGATGGTATCACCACGGCAGTTACAGAAACTGTAACTGCCCCCGTCAACAACTCTGCTGGTTCCAGCAACAAGAACATCATCACAGATACTCTCACAGCCGTCACAGGCAACAACATCACGGAAACTGTAACTGCCCCCATCAACAACATCACGGATGGCATCACCACGGCAGTAACAGAAACTGTAACTGTCCCCGTCAACCCCGTCAACAACATCACAGATGGTATCACCTCGGCAGTTACAGAAACTGTAACTGCCCCCGTCAACAATATCACAGATATCACCACGGCAGATGGTATCACCACGGCAGTAACAGAAACTGTAACTGCCCCCGTCAACCCCGTCAACAACATCACAGATGGTATCATGTCAGCAGTAACAGAAACTGTAACTGCCCCCGTCAACAACATCACGGATGGTATCACCACGCCAGTAACAGAAACTGTAACTGCCCCCGTCAACCCCATCAACAACATCACAGATATCATCACGGCAACTGTAACTGCCCCCGTCAACCCCGTCAACAACATCACAGATGGTATCACCACGGCAGTAACAGAAACTGTAACTGCCCCCATCAACAACTCTTCTGGTTCCAGCAACAAGAACATCATCACAGATACTCTCACAGCCGTCACAGGCACCGTTTCTACCACCGCAGATGGTGTTTCAAGCTCCTTATTGGACCCCTCCCTTCTCCTCTCTCTAACCACTCTACTATCGATTGCAGCATCCGTTCTTCAAGTTCTTCAAAACCTTCTTGCAAACCCAGAAAAGTTCATTGAACTCTTCGTTATCACTCCCTTATTGAGGTTCCTTCGTCCCTTAATAATGCTTGCAATCAGCGTGCTTCTCTTTCTTATAGGCATAGCCATCATGCTTATCATCATTTTTTCGCCTCTCATAATTCTATTTAGCCCTATATGGGTTCCAACTGCCATGGCTCTCTTGTTTGTAACCACAGCCTTGTTGATCACCTCTCTCCCCATTGTTATTGTTGTTACTATGTTTTTATGGCTCGTAAAATCACTTATTTCAACGGCTTAAACTGATATAGTTATGAATGAATGAAGTTGTAAAAATATTCAGCTTTTGGAACTTTGAAGGAAATAAAAATGTCTAGGTATAATATTTCCATGGCCAAATTTATATATGAGCATATGAGAATATGTTACTGTGTATTATTTTATTTAATTTCTATTATTGCATGCATGTATGATCATTTTATTCCATTTTCCCTATTGTTATTGCCTGTTTATTTGATTTTGATTTAGATAATAACGTGTACATTTGTTTTTATTTACATTTTTAATTATTCCTTAGTGGTCAAATTTCACCTTATATTATTGCCACGAATGACACTTAATTAGTTGGCTCGTTTGGTGTTTAATATTCCACTTGATCACGTTTCATGGAACCATGCATATTCAATTGGATTTAATTAACTACTTTTTCTATTCATGCCATAAGTATGCCAAAATTAATAAGCCGTAGAGTGTTTGATAATCAAAGTGACAACAAAAAGTTCTGATACATCAGTTTCCTTCCTAATTGTAATCATCAAAATTTTCATAATACAATAACTTGTTCTTATTCATATAACAATGGTATAAATGAAAGGAGTTACAATATATTAAATTTAGATGAGATATTGAAATCATTATTAAGAATACTTAGCTTAATTAATGGCTGTAATGACCAAATGATAAGACCTGTTTTTCGTCACAAAATTCTTCTATTATTCTGTCATCATCATCATAACTACCTCTGCTATGAATCCACCATAGCAGATTAGTAAATGAATTCCCATCATCAAAACCCTTCAAGCTTCTAATCTTCTTCAAAGCACTTTCATTATCATAAACTCCTTCCAATGCATACACAAATCCCTTCCACCCTTCTCCAACACCTTCTCTATCCAAAGCAGGCATTGTCCACTCCACAACCTCCTTCACAAAACTCTCGTTAGAAAATAAGAATTCAGAAACAGGTGTCAATGGTAAAAGCTGAATCCCAAGCCTACACTCTTTCCACACAGGAGGTGCAAACCATAATCCACTGTCCCTCTTATTAGACCATAGAACCCCAATTAACTTATTCTCTTTTACAAAATCTTCTTCATACATATTACTATCTCCTCCATTCACGTGCCACCACATTTTAGCTGCATGAATTTCCAATGCTGTAAGAGTTGATCCTAATGAAACAAGTTCTGTATCATTATATGCCAAACCCAACAATGCTGCTGAATAGTATGCGTTTATAGCTTCACTTGTGCTCTCTTGATTCCTTCCGTCCGCGAATTCGGTTAGTCCTCCGGCCCAAGAATGCAATTTGTAAAGATCAAAACACCTTAGACGTGTGTAATGATAATGATGATTCAAAGTTGAATGATAATGTTCTGTTTTTCCTCCTCCTAAGTTCATAAAATCTGACATAAGTGAATAGGCTTGTGGCTTGTACTTCTTACCCCATTTTGGATTAATCTTTGCAAGCACTCCAATTCCATAGAGAAAGTATCCCAAATGATAATGGTGATCATTGTAAACTCCAAAACCAAAATCAGCACCTGAATCAGTAGAACCTTGTTTGGTAATAATTCCACCCCATTTCTCATCATATAGAAATCCATTCCCATTGAAAGTTCCATCTAGCCATGGAGTAATGGTTTCATTCAAGAACTTCTTAACCACAGGAATCACATCAAGAAAATCAACTTCTTCAGCTATCAAAGCCAACCTTGCTGCCCTTGCTATCAATTTCCCATAAAAGTAAGATGAAGTTGTTGTTATTGCAGAAGAATCTAGATCCTCAACATCTTTAGAAAGAGCTGATTTGATTTCATCATAGGATTCTTCTTTGACACCTCTGTTTGAATGCCAATTCACAGAAACAGGATCAGTTTTCAATAACCATGAATCTCCAATAACACCAACAAGGTCCCCATCAATGCTTCTATACTTGAAATCATCAAGAATGGTAACATTATTGTGAGAATCATCATCACTCTTAGACAAAAGTAGAAGATGAAGAGGGTGTGCTAACATTAACAAATCACCATCACCTTTCTTCTCCCAATTATATTCAACACTAGATGAATCCGTGTTAAGTGCAACATCACCAGACACCGGATAACAAGAACTGAACCTGTCAAGAATTTCCTCATACTTATTAGAACTTGAATCATCAGGCAACACTGCTATCCGAATTACACCAGAAAACTCATCAGAAATAATCTGAGAGAGGGTGTGACTAAATTTGATTGGCGAAGATGCGTATATAAGCCAGGTTTGGCCATTGTTAAGCTTAATGGTATACTTAGTAAGAGAATCATTGGAAGAAAACGAAAGTATGGCATGGATGGTTTTTATGGAAAGCAGTTTATGATGAGTTATAGAAACAGTGACATAAGGGCTTCCCCTGACAAGAAAGAATCTAAGATTGTTAGAAGGAATATCCAAAGTTACACTGAGATCACTGTAGGAAGAGATAACATGCTTGTTATTGTTGTTATTATTGTGATGTTCAGAGGTAGATATGGTGAGATCAGCAATGAAGACTTGGTATATGAAAGCTGAGGTGAAGAAGCGAGATGGGAAGGAGATAGAAAGAGAAGAGGATGATGATTTGATGAGGTAAGGGTGGATGTATTCAGGTTGGTCGCCATTTTTGAGAGCAAAGTTTTGGAAGAAAGAGTTTGTAGGCAATGGAGAAGAGGTAAGGTTTGAGGAGAAGAAGGTGGAAGGATCAGGGAGGACTGTGGAATGAGTTTGAGGGAAGAGGAAGGAAGCTGCATTATGTGGGTGTTGCAGAGACATTGTTGCCGCTTATGATGCTGTGACAATGGTAATGCCATTTGAAATGGTTTTATAGTTTCTTTGATAATGGAAGTTAAGAGATACTATTCTATTGGAATACTATAAATGGTGGAGTGTATCTCAAGTTTTAGTTGAGTTTTGAAAGAAAAATTAAGAGTTTGTTGAGACAACTCCAAATTCTAAACTCTACTTTTGCTTTTTTTTATTAGACTTCTCGAGTTAGATTAGTCAAATATTTTTATAATGATTTTCGAATGTCTCAAAAAATTAATAAATAAGAAAGGTTAGAAGCCATTAGAATTTGTTATTTTAATATTTGTATTATTATTTAGTTATAAATTCAATTCCTATAATATAATTTTTTTAGTCTAATAATCCAACAACATATTTTATTTAATATAGATGCATATTGGATTCAATTTAGTAATTAAAAAAATTAAAAAATATTCTTATAAAATTTCATATATTTATTTTATTTTATTTTTTTAAAAATGGGCTTATAAAAGGTATAAGATATTCATGGCATCATAAGTACTTTAAATTTCAGTAAGAATTTAATTATTTTATATTCTAAAAACATATTTTAGTAGTATAATAATATAAATTTTTTAAGATATTCTTAAATGATAATTATTAACATAAAGTTATCTTATGTAAGCTCAAAAAGAATCAAGCCGATTCGTGATTTAGTTTAAATTCAATTTGTTAACATCTAAATACATTGAACTCATGAGTTTGTGAGATAAACTTAATTCTAAATTTGAGTTCATATATTAAATGAGTCGAGATTAAACTTAGCTAAACTGAGTTCGTTAGCTCGTAAATTGACTCAATTATATATATTACTTATTATTTATATTAATAATATATTATGAATTTTATACTTTTAATTTATAGTAATATTATATAATTTTACATATACATATAATTTTCACATATAATTAAGATAGAGAATATAAATTATAAGAATAATGTTAGTATGATTATGTTATGGTTACTGCATGAATATGGTATTTTAAAAAGTGTTCTTTAAATTAAAATAATATTTTTTTATTGTTAAAGAACACTTTTTAAAAAACGTTCTTTAAAAAAATTACTAAAATATTTAAAAAAAACTTTAATTTTAACAACACTTGTATAATCTGTAACAATAGTATGATAATTATATTAAAATGCACCAAATTATGTGATCAAATAAGTTATCTGTTTAGTTAGTTTTAACAAAAAAAATGAGGCTTTTTATAAAAATTAAAAAAGAAAAAGATATTTTTGACAGTTTAAATTTGACTAAGAATTTATTAATTATTTCATATTCTAAAAGCATATTTTAGTAGTATAATAATATGGAATTTGTAAGATACTTTTAGAAAGTAACTATTTATATAAAATTACTTTCATATAAAAATAATAAATAAAAATTTAGCTAAACATATAAAATTATTTAATAATTTTTAATTATTATTTTCGTAAAAAATTAAATGAAATACATGTTAACAAAAACCTTTCATCAAATAATTTTTAAGATGTCAATGAGTAATAGTTCAAATAGCATAATTTTTCCATACTCAATTAAGAGGTTGTGGGTTCGAGTCTCCTATCTTTGGTAAAAAAAAAATAATAATTATAAAAAATAAAACAACTTTTAAGATGCCACCAAACTCTTGTAAATATACTCCAATTACCCAGATGTGATTATTACTAACAATATTAGGATATTAGTACATAGAAAATCCAAAAGGCTGACTTAAGAGTAATTATAGTATAATTAAATTAAAATGGGTCTAAGTTATCTTTTCTGTGTTAAAGAAGAGGAAGAGGCAAAGAGTGATCTTAAAAGTCTCAAGTCTTAATTCACATTCCAGGGTTATATCCCTCTTATATATATATTCCTGCTATGGTGCCTAAATTTTAGACTAGAATTCAAAGTCACTGCATGCATGCAGATGCAGATAATGGCAAACACAACACAGTTAGATGATGAACAACCTTTTCATTTCCCAATAGCAGACTCCGAAGACGAGGAGCTCCCTGACCCTCCAAGCTTCTTCTCTGAAAACCTTCTCTCTTGTCCTTTGCCTACACACTCATTCTTCCAGAACTTCGTCCTCAACGGTGGCGACATAGAAGAGTATATTCATCCTTACCTCATCGAACCCTCTGATTCCTCTGTTTCTATCTGCTACCCTTCTCTCTCTGTCTCCTCTCATTCTATGCACCAAGTCTTCACACGTGATCTCACTATCTCTTCCTCAAAAGGTTCTCATTCCAGCCATGTTATATCTTCCTTCAGTGATCTCAGTGTCACTCTTGAGTTTCCATCTTCCAATCTCACTTTCTACCTTGTTAGGGGAAGCCCTTATGTTACCGTTTCTCTGTCACAACATGAATCTCTTTCCATTACCTCCATCCATAAAATCTCTTCTTTTTCTTCAAATGCTTCACCAATTAAGTATACTCTTCAGCTTCACAATGGTCAGAAATGGCTTATCTATACTTCTTCACCAACCATATTTAGTTTCAGCCTTGACATGAAACTCACTTTTTCCAATATTTCTTCTGAAGAGGCTCCTGTGATGCTTCGGATTGCAGTTATGCCAGATTCAAGTTCAAAAAGCGAGGTTGTTCTTGACAGGTACAGCTTTTGCTACCCTATTTCTGGAGATGCTTTGTTCAGTAAGCCATATTGTGTTGAATACAAATGGGAGAAGAAAGGGCTTGGTATTTTGTTGATGTTAGCTCACCCTCTCCATCTTCAGCTTCTGTCTAAAGATGAGGGTAATGTCACTGTTCTTGAACATTTTAAGTATAGAAGCATTGATGGGGACCTTATTGGTGTTGTTGGAGATTCATGGTTGTTGGAAGCCGAACATGTTCCTGTAACTTGGCACTCTGCTAGAGGTGTCAATCAAGACTCCTATCATGAAATCAAACAAGCTTTTTGTAGAGATGTTGGTGCTCTTTGTTCTTCAAAAATGGATACTACTACATCTTTCTATTATGGCAAATCGATTGCAAGGGCTGCAAGGCTTGCAATGATAGCTGAGGAAGTTGGTTTTCTTGACTTGATTTCACTTGTTAAGAAATTCTTGAAAGAAACCATTCAGCCATGGTTAGATGGGACTTTCAAAGGGAATGGATTTTTGTATGAAAAGCAATGGGGAGGGCTTATTACTAAACTAGGCTCTGATGATATTGAAGAGAACGTTGAGTTTAGTTTTTACAACTATCGTCGTTCTCTTGTGGGCCGCAGGGACGGACATAGGACATAAGGGGGTATAAGAGTAATAAGTTATTATGTATAATTTATTTTTTTTAAAAAAAATATTTAGTATTTAGTCTAGTATAAATAAAAATTCAGTCTAATTTTAATATTAATAATTTTTAATATTTAAAAAGTAAGTAACAATATTAAAGATATTATTACTAATATTTTTTAATTAAATAAAAAATTTCAAATATCATAAAGTGAATTTTTTTCTTTTTGTAGCAGTCTTTTTTTATTCATTTGATATTAATTTCAACTGCTACAATTAAGAGATTTTTTTCAACTATGAATATTGTGAAAAATAACTTAGAAACAAAATAAAAGATGAATTTTTTGATAATTTTCTTTTAATTATATTGAAAAGAAAATTACTGAAAAATTTTATACAAATTCTATTATCGGTGAATTTTATGATATAAAGAATCGACTATTTCGTTAGTAAAAAGTATATACATATTTCTTTTTACTTTAAAATATATTCGTAATACATCTTATATTATATAATTTTTTTACATAATTTTTAATATTATATGTGTTATTGGCCCCCATAATATCATTTCTGGATCTGTCCCTGTTCTGGGGTACTTTGTTTATGGAATCGCTGTTCTTGCGAAGATCGATCCAAATTGGGGTAAGAAGTATAGGTCAGAAGCATATTCACTCATGGAAGATTTCATGAACTTGGGAGGAAAAGATTCAAAATCTAATTATACACGTTTAAGATATTTTGATCTGTTCATGTTACACTCTTGGGATTCAGGGCTAGAGGATAGGGCTGATGGAAGATATCAATTGAATAGTGGTGAAGCTGTGAATACATATTATTCAGCAGCGTTGATGGGTTTGGCATATAATGATGCAAATTTTGTTGCTATTGGTTCAATTCTGGCAGCATTAGAAATTCATGCTGCTCAAATGTGGTGCCATTTAAAGATGGATGATAATAAATGTAGTGATGAGTTTGCAAAGGAGAATAGGTTAATGGTGATTCTATGGTCTAACAAGAGGTATGCTCCTCCGGCTTGGAAAGAGCATACACTTGCCGCTCATGTTCTTCCATTGCTGTCCATTACTGAGTTCTTGTTTTCTAATGTTGGTTTTGTGAAGGAGGTTGTGGAGTGGACTATGCCTTGTTTGAACAGGGTTGGTGTTGAAGAAAAATGGAAGTGGTTGGTTTATGCAATAGAAAGAATTTATGATAATGAAGATGCATTGAAAAAGATTAAGGAATTGATAAGTTTTGGTGATGAAGAAGGGAACTCATTGAACAATCTATTATGGTGACTGCCCAGCAGAAGAGGCCATGGAGATCATCATCAAGATTCTTGAAATTAAAACGATGTTGGTCCTGTCATTGTTCCTGTGGTTTCAATATCGAAAACTTAGTATTACTATCTTATTATTTCTTGAATTGCACCCTTTAATAGTTTAAGGACTTAGGTTATTCAAATTTAATGATCAAGTAACGCAAATCAGGAGGATATTTTAATTATGCAAGCTTTTTGATCTTTGTCAAAGATTACTTATGAAGTTTGGAATTTGGATTCTGTATGCATGCTATTCATATATATAGGCCCAATTTGAGTAAATAACAAAATCTTATAAGTGATTTTTTTTTTACTTTTAATTTCTGAAAAGATATAGGCCAAGTTTGAGTAAATAACTTATAAATAAGTACTTTTATTAATTTCAGCTTATAAATAAGTTATTTTATATTTGGATTTTTAGTTATAAAAGTACTTATTTTAAAGTTGTATTATTTGGATAAATAACTCAAAAAATAAATTTTTTTATAGAAAAGAATGAATATTAAAATAACGATAATAACAAATATTTTTCAATATTGAAAGTTGATTTTACATAACCTAATCACTAATATTGTGTATGATATGGTAGGTGAAAATAAAAAATAAATATAAAATGTGTAAATGTATATTTTGTTGTTGTTTTTGATTTTTTTTATTCCTATTAAAACTCCATTCTTCTTTATTGAGGTCAAGAACTTGCTATAATTAACTATGAAAATAATAGCAAGTTATAAAATCACATGTGAAAAAAATAAAATTAAAACTAAAATTTCATATTACAGTTAAATACAAATTTAATAATAAAAAATAGAGTGATAAAATGATAAAAAAAATACTTAAAAGGAATATATACATTAGGTTGTTTAGATGCAATATTGTCTGAAAATGAAAATGGTGGTGGAGGATCAATACTTCCATCACATGAATCATTACGTGAAAATGGTGAGGTTTGGAACATTGCGTGAGAATGATGGTGGAAGGCCAGTGCTTCTAACAGATCTTGAGTAAAAATAGTAGTGAATGGTCACAGAGTCAAGAAGGGTCAGTACTTTTTTTGTTTGTTTTGAAATTAAATTTTTTTAAGGAAGTGGTAGAATAACTTATCGAGAAATAGAGAAGTTATATATTTCTACTTCTTCAAAAAGCTGTAAATTAACTTTTTGTGAAGTTAAAAGCTTTTTGTAAAATAGGACAAACACGTAGATTCTCATAATTTAAAAGTAAAAAAAAAAAAAGTAGTTTCTGCTACTTTTCAAACGGGCTCATAGTATTAATGTCTGGTAAAATTTTCAAAATAAAATTACAAATTTTTAAAAAATTATTTTGGTGCTTAAGAAAAAGTTAAAAATAATAACTTTTTTCATAATAAAAAGTTTTTTATCACTTTTCTCTTAAAGTAAGTACTTTTAGAACTAAAAAATCAAATAAAAAATAACTTATTTATAAGCTATTTTTAATATAAATATTTATTATTTAAACTATTTCTTTAAAAGTAACTTAATTAAGTTGTTTACCCATCCAAACTAAAAAATCCTTTCATCAAGCAATTTTTAAGATGCCACCAAACTCTTGTAAATATACTCCGATTACCCAGATGTGATTATTGCAAAATATTTTGGGAATGGATCCTCTATTTTATTAGGGTATTAGTACATAGAAAATCCAAAAGGCTCACTTAAGAGTAATTATAGTAATTAAATTAAAATGGGTCTAAGTTATCTTTTCTGGGTTAAAGAAGAGGAAGAGGCAACGAGTGATCTTAAAAGTGTTAGTTATGTCACATTCCCTCGTTGGTACCTAAATTTCAGACTAGAATTCAAAGTCACTGCATGCATGCAGATGCAGATAATGGCAAACACAACACAGTTAGATGATGAACAACCTTTTCACTTCCCACTTACAAACTCTGAAGTGCTCCCTGACCCTTCAAATTTCTTCTCTGAAAACCTTCTCTCTTCTGCTTTGCCTACAAACTCATTCTTCCAGAACTTCGTCCTCAACGATGGCAACATACAAGAGTACATTCACCCTTACCTCATCAAACCCTCTGATTCCTCTGTTTCTCTCTGCTACCCTTCTCTCTCTGTCTCCTCTCATTCCATGCACCAAGTCTTCACTCCTGATCTCACTATCACTTCCACAACAAGTACTCCTTCCCACCATGTTATATCTTCCTTCAGTGATCTCAGTGTCACTCTGGATTTTCCTTCATCTAATCTCACTTTCTTCCTTGTTAGGGGATGCCCCTATGTTACTGTTTTTTTGTCTCAACATGCATCTTTTTCTATAACCTCCATCCATAAAATATCTTCTTTTTCTTCAAATGCTTCACCAATTAAGTATACCCTTCAGCTTGAAAATGGTCAGAAATGGCTTATCTATACTTCTTCACCAACCATATTTAGCTTCAGCCTTGACATGAAACTCACTTTCTCCAATATTTCTTCTGATGAGTCTCCTCTGATGGTTCGGATAGCAGTTATGCCAGATTCAAGTTCAAAAAGCGAGGTTGTTCTTGACAGGTACAGCTTTTGCTACCCTGTTTCTGGAGAGGCTATCTTCACTAAGCCGTATTGTGTTGAATACAAATGGGAGAAGAAAGGGCTTGGTAATTTGTTGATGTTAGCTCATCCTCTCCATCTTCAACTTCTGTCTAAAGATGAGGGTAATGTGACTGTTCTTAAATATTTTAAGTATAGAAGCATTGATGGGGACCTTATTGGTGTTGTTGGAGATTCATGGTTGTTGGAAGCTGAACATGTTCCTGTAACTTGGCACTCTACTAGAGGTGTCAATCAAGATTCCTATGATGAAATCAAACAAGCTCTTTGTAAAGATGTTGGTGCTCTTTGTTCTTCAAAAATAGGTACTGCTTTATCTTACTATTATGGCAGATCGATTGCAAGGGCAGCAAGGCTTGCAATGATAGCTGAGGAAGTTGGTTTTCTTGACTTGATTTCACTTGTTAAGAAATTCTTGAAAGAAACCATTCAGCCATGGTTAGATGGCACTTTTAAAGGGAATGGATTTTTCTATGAAAAGCAATGGAGAGGGCTTATTACTAAATTCGGTTCTGATGATATTGAAGAGGAATTTGAGCCTGAATTTTACGACAATCGTCATTCTCTTCTGGGGTACTTTGTGTATGGAATCGCAGTTCTTGCTAAGATCGATCCGAATTGGGGTAACAAGTATAGGTCAGAAGCATATTCACTCATGGAAGATTTCATGAACTTGGAAGGAAAAGATTCAAAATCTAAATGTACGCGTTTAAGGTGTTTTGATCTGTTCATGTTACACTCTTGGGATTCAGGGCTAGAGGAGAGTGTTCATGGAAGGGATCAAATGGATAGGGGTGAAGCTGTGAATGCATATTATTCAGCAGCGTTGATGGGTTTGGCATATAATGATGCAAATCTTGTTGCTATTGGTTCAACTCTTGCATCATTGGAAATTCATGCTGCTCAAATGTGGTGCCATTTAAAGATGGATGATAGTAAATGTAGTGATGAGTTTACAAAGGAGAATAGGTTAATGGGCATTCTATGGTCTAACAAGAGGGAAAGTAGAACTTGGTTTGCTCCACTGGCTTGGAAAGAGCTTAGGCTTGTCAATCATGTTCTTCCAATTCTGCCTATTACGGAGTTCTTGTTTTCCAATGTTGGTTTTGTGAAGGAGGTTGTGGAGTGGACTATGCCTTGTTTGAATAGGGATGGTGTCGAAGAAACATGGAAGTGGTTGGTTTATGCAATGGAAGGAATTTATGATAATGAAGCTGCATTGAAGAAGATTAGGGAGTTGACAAGTTTTGATGATGAAGAAGGGAACTCATTGAGCAATCTGTTATGGTGGCTGCACAGCAGAAGAGGCCATAGAGATCATCATCAAGATTCTTGTAATTAAAACAATGTTGGTCCTGTCATTGTTCCTGTGGTTTCAACATCGAAAACTTAGTATTACTATCTTATTATTTCTTGAATTGCACCCTAGTTTATGGACTTAGGTTATTAAAATTTAATGATCAAGTCATGCAAATCAGGAGGATATTTTAATTATGCAAGCCTTTTAATCTTTGTCAAGATTACTTATGATGTTTGGAATTTGGATTCTGTATGCATGCTATTCATAGAGTTAGGTTTTTCTTTCAAAACAGACTAATTATTAAGCATTTCTGAATCTGAACAAATAGATTGAAAACTTGAGAGTTTCCTTTGATTATATTCTTGCTTTGTTTGAATGAAAGTTCAGTAAAGATGCCTAGTGGAGAAAGAGATTCCTATGGTGAATTTATTTTAACACTTTTCAGAAGATGTGGAGGGTCTTAACTCTCAACTCTAAGTGCCTCTACAATAGAGTTATATGGAGCATGGTGTACACATTTAGCTATATTGACCAAGATCTTAGAATAGAGTATATGCAATACATTTTGTTCTATGCTGAGAACTGTTTTAGTGTTTTTCATCACAGAATTCCCCTATTCTGTTTTCCATAAGCCTCTGCTATGAATCCACCATAGCAAATTACTAAATGAGTTCCCTGTTCCCTGTTCCCATCATCAAAACCCTTCAGGCTTCAAATTGTGGAAGAATATTTCTTTCATGCAAATTAGGAGGAAATTTTAGCTATGCAAGCTAAGATTAACTTTGAAGTTTTAAATTTATTGTGTGCTATTCATAGATTTTTTTTTAGTCAGAGTATAATTATTGAGCATTTCTGAAATTGTACAAAGAGATTATTATCTTCTGGGATAAGAACTTGTTTTGTGTAGAAAGTAGGTTTAACAAGGCATCACAAACCTAATAAATCTTACAAATTTAAGGTTATTTCAAGCTCAATTAACATTCAACTAAGATGTAAGAGAATATATTATTGTACTGCAAATGGCTTTTCTCTAACACCAAATTATGCAGCTACTGTATTTTAAGAGCTAAGAGTTATTATTTCAATTTATATCTTTTTATAGTTCCAAAATCAAGACTCAAGCCACTTACCAAATATTTTCATACTCTCTCCTATTTTTCATTTTCGATAAGCATTTTTAATGGAGTTTTTAATGCATATTGATAAAATTATTAAACAATTAATATATCATTCTTGTAAAATTACAAACACATTAATTATAACTTTTCTTTATATTTTTAACAAAATGACAATTATGATTACTATTGAGATTTTTTTTATGACGTACTATTAAGAATTTACATGTTCTATTAATATATAAATTATTAAAATTATTAATTTTGTTTATAAATTCTAATTAATTAATAAATTTAAATTTTATTTATTTTAATTATTTATTTGATATTATAATTTATCTCATAATACTTGTTTTATATGTTATTTTTTTATTTTAAAAATTAACTATATTATAAGTAATATCGAATAACATACCATTTATTCCATCTATAACATACCACTTAATTCTAAATAATTAAAAACAATATCAAATTCAAGTAAAAAGTATATAGATAATTATAAGTCATCATAAATTGTGGCTTAATTTTATCTTAATTTTTATGTTGATTGCTCAGTCAATCTCTAAATTTGTCATTAATAATTTGTTTAGTTATTAAAATTTTTCTAATCATTCCAAAGTTTTTTTTGTCTTGATTATTAAATTGATTGCTAATATTTTATTTAAATATCACTCATTTTTACTTAA
Organism: Arachis hypogaea; assembly: GCF_003086295.3. Classification (NCBI taxonomy): domain Eukaryota; kingdom Viridiplantae; phylum Streptophyta; class Magnoliopsida; order Fabales; family Fabaceae; genus Arachis; species Arachis hypogaea. The sequence goes on from NC_092039.1 coordinate 125,712,786, forward strand.
AAAATATCTAATCGATCACAAAATTAATGGTATAATAGATTAAAATATATTTTTTACATAACGTATTTGATTTTTCTATTATAAATGCCAATAATATACATTATGATAGACTGATCCTTAATTGAGTGTTTACTCGAAGCAATTATGAGTATCGGCCATTTGAGCCATAGTTCATAATAAAATACTAATAACATGATACAGTAATAAAATTAGTAAAAATATAATAATTTAGATTAGATCTGCTGATAAATTTAATTATTTTTAGTCGACATATAGTTTGAGATGAAATTTGATATGAACTTAAAAGAGCTATTATGGTTTAATCTATCATTTTTAGACATTAAATATTACAGCCAACTATTATATAATTTGTTGTTGAATTGGTTATTCAAACTTATAAATTCGTCACTAGTCTTAATAGAATGTATTTTTGTCTTTTTTAAAAGTAACTAATATAATATTTAAATATTTTAAATTAAAATTAAAATTAAAATTTTGTTTTCTATAACTAGTTGATTTAAATAACCTAATTCTAAAGCTCTTAAATAAACAATGAGGCAAACATGTAAATATTAGTTGAGAGTTGATATTTATAATTAATATGATAATATCTTGGGATCAACGATAGTCTAAACTGAATTAGGTTATATGTATATGTCGTTTACAATTCTATGTAAATCGATTTGATTTACATGTAAATAGCGTAAATCGAATCAATTAAATTTGATTTATATAAAGTTATAAATGAGACATGCATATAATCTAATCCAGTTTAGGATATTGGCGTAATTTTATTTGATTTATATATATTGTACCAGTAGTAAATCGAATAAATCTAATTTGATTTATTACTAGTACATATTATTGACATTTTTTACTTTTAAGTTAATTATTTATTTATTTTTTATTAACTTTAAAACATAAATATCAATAAAAAATACCCATATTTAGATTTAAATAAAATATAAAAAAATCAAAATAAATAAAAATAAAAATTAAACTTTTGTATTTTAGTTTAAATAATTAAAAAAATAAAACAAAAAAGAGAAAGACGCGTATTTTTAATTAATCTTTAAATATATATTTTAAAACTAATTCTCAAAAGTAGTAATTTTTATCATTCTAAATTCAAACATAAATTTTTAATATTTAAAATAAAAAAACAAATTTAATTTTAAAAAAATATTTTTGTATTTTAAAAGTTAACTAATATTACAGGTTATTTTTTTAAAATTAAATCATATTTTTAATTCAAATTAAATAATTTTAATTTTAAATTATATTTTAGTATTTTAAAATTAACTGTAAAAAGATATTTTTATTTTATTAGTTTTTTTATCTTTTATTTTTGTTTTTATTATAATAGTTTGATATCAATTTCAAAATAAAATAGTCCAAAATGAAAATAATAAAACAAAAAAATTCTAATCTAAATAAATTTTAAATAAAAATTTATAAAAATATTTTTTTATTGCTACAGTTTTTAATTTTAACTCACTATAATTTCAAATAAAAAAATTAATTCTAACTTAAAGTAGATTTGAGACAAAAACAACGTAAAATAAATTTTAATGATCTCTCTCTTCTTATTTAAGAACTTTTAAAATTTTAATTGAAAACTTTACACTTTCTCTTTACCATGGAGTTTTAAAACTCCGCACCTAATAGCGTCACATTCTGACACGTGAGTTATCTTACGTGCTAACGTGCACGAATATAATGGTTTAAACGCGAGACTATAACTACCCAAAGGAAGAAAGAAAGAGAGATTGAGAAAAAACGCAAAGTTGAAATACCAGTGTACCACTGAGGCCCAATTTAGTTACTTTTTCAAAAGAACTTAAAGTATAATTATTTTTATTAATAGCGACTTATAAATAAATTATTTTGTATTTAAATTTTTAGTTATAAAATTATTTATTTTAAAGTTGTAGTATTTGGATAAATAATTTAAAAAATAATTTTTTTACTGAAAAGAATGAATATTAAAATAACAAGGATAATAAATACTTTTTAATATTAAATGTTGATTTTACCTAACCTAATCACTAATATTGTGTATGATATGGTAGGTGAAAATAAAAAATAACTATATAATGTGTGTCAATGTATATTTTGTTGTTGTTTTTTTATTTTACTTCTATTAGAACTCCCTTTTTCTTTATTGAAGTCAAGAACCTGCTATAATTAACTATGAAAATAATAGCAAGCTATAAAATCACATGTGAACAAAATAAAATTAAAACTGAAATTTCATATTACAGTTGAATGCAAATTTAATAATAAAAAATAGAGTGATAAAATGATAAAAAATATTCAGAAGGAATATATGCAGTAGGTTGTTCAGATGCAATATTGTCTGAAAATGAAAATGGTGGTAGAGGATCAATACTTCCATCAAATAAATCATTAGGTGAAAATGGTGAGGTTTGGAACATTGCGTGAGAATGATGGTGGAAGGCCAATGCTTCTAGCAGGCCTTGAATGAAAATGGTGGTGAAGGGTCAGTATTTTTTACAGAGTCAAAAAAGAAAATAGATTTTTTTTGTTTTAAAATTAATTTTTTTTAAAAAGTGGTAGAATGATTTATCAAGAAACAGAGAAGTCATATATTTCTAATTTTTTAAAAAATTGTAAATTAACTTTTTGAGAAGTTGAAAGCTTTTTTTAAAATGATGTCAAACACGCATATTATAACTTTTCATAATCTAAAAGTAAAAAAAAAAAAATAGCTTTTACTACTTCTCAAACGGACTCTAATAAAGTAACGGTTAAGCTAAACTGAATTAGTTAAACTTGTAGCTGAGTCAGCAGAGAGTTAATTACAATCTCTCTCAATTAGATTAGTTACAATTAGTTACGCAGCTATTAGTGAAATTCCTTTTTCTCTCTTCTCTCCACTACCATTCTTCTCCTCTGTTCAATTTGGCACCGATACCTTTCAACCAAACACATGGCTGACGGAAATCAAAGAACCACCGTTTATCTTCAAGGGAGCATTGCGGAACTAGAGAAGAAGCTAAACAGCTTGAGACATGAACCGGTGAACCTTAAGGTCATCGGAGAAGCTGAAGAAGCAGAAAGAGAAAAAAGAGAAATTTTCAAGGAACTTTTTGATATTGAGGAAATTATTGAAGAACCATCAGAAAACCGCCACCTGATCCAGAAGGCCTTTTTCTCCAATATTGTACAGTGGACACTGGAATCCAGGTCGATCCTTGGGGGAAGGTCTTCCCGTATTTGCTGAGGTCCATCTCCCGCTGCTGCGAGAATATTAGTTTGGTTCGTAAATTCATAGATCTTAAGTTTCTATCAAGACAACACCAAGAAGAAGAAGGTGCTAATGTCCGATCAATAATTTTCAAATGAACCGTTGAATTATGCGAAGGAATACTCACCGAAATTTTTCTGGAGTTAGAATAAGTGTTTTAATTTTTAATTTTCAGTAGATCAGTGTTTTAATTTTCAGTGTAATTGCTACTGCCTGGGATGTTTAACATTATCAACTTACTGAGGTCTCACTCTGATCTCATGATATTCATATTTCTTTGTTGTTGATCAGTGTTTTAATTTTTAATTTTCAGTAGATCAGTGTTTTAATTTTCAGTGTTTTAATTAGTAAAAATAAATAATGATAGGTGTGATTTGTGTGTTAATTAGTAAGAATAAATGATGATAAGTGTGATCTAATACTTAGAATTCCCAAAATAATCTTCACAAATCACCATCTTTAGTGATATAATACCCTATAAAATAAATACCTTCATTAATGTGATAAAAAAAATTTAGGTCTGGTAAAATACAGGGGTTTGATACATCGCTTATTAAAAAAGTAATAAAAATGGTGTTTTTATTTTTTAATCATTTTGATTTGCCAAATGATGGGAAGAGGTTTATGCATTTTGTCTATCTTCCTAGTTGGCAATAAGACAGTAATGACCAAATCAGTTGCATCATCATCAAAATTACTACCTCTGCTATTATCAAAATCCTTCAAGCTTCTAATCTTCTCCAAAGCACTTTTATTATCATAAACTCCTTCCAATGCATACACAAACCCCTTCCACCCACCTTCAACACCATCTCTATCCAAAGCAGGCATAGTAAACTCTTATTAGAAAATAAGAATTCGGAAACAGGTACTAATGGCAAAAGCTGAATCCCAAGCCTAAACTCTTTCCACACAGGAGGAGCAAACCATAATCCACGGTCTCTCTTATTAGTCCATAGAACCCCAATTAACTTGTTCTCTTTTACAAAGTGTTCTTCATACATATTACTATCTCCTCCTCCATTCACATGCCACCACATTTTAACTGCATGAATTTCCAATGCTGCAAGAGTTGATCTTAATGAAACAAGTTCTGTATCATTATATGCCAAGCCCAACAACTTCTTCAGAGTTGGGATCACATCAATAAAGCCAACTTTTTCAGCCATTAGAGCCAATCTTGTTGCTCTTACAATTACTCTCCATGGCCTCTTTTGCTGTGCAGCCACCATAACAGATTGCTCAATGAGTTTCTTTCATCATAAAAAATTGTCAACTCCCTAATCTTCTTCAATGCACCTTCATTATCATAAATTCCTTCCCAACCACTTCAATTTTTCTAAAACACCATCCCTATTCAAACAAGGCATAGTCCACTCCACAACCTCCTTCACAAAACCAACGTTGGAAAACAAGAACTCAGTAATAGGCAATAATGGAAGAACATAAAAGGCAAGTGTATTCCATTTAACTCTACTTTCCCTGTTGTTAGAATATAGAACCTCCATTAACCTATTCTCCTTTGTAAACTCCTCAAACTTTTCATCATCCCTCTTTAAATAGCCCCACATTTGAGCAGCATGAGTTGAACCAATAGCAACAAGATTTGCATCATTATATGCCAAACCCATCAACGCTGCTGAATAATATGCATTCACAGCTTCACCACTAATCAATTGAAATCTTCCAACATCACTATCCTCTAGCCCTGAATCCCAAGAGTGCAACATGAACAGATCAAAACACCTTAAACGTGTATACTTAGATTTTGAATCTTTTCCTCCCAAGTTCATGAAATCTTCCATGAGTGAATATGCTTCTGACCTATACTTCTTACCCAATTCGGATCAATCTTTGCAAGAACTGCAATTCCATACACAAAGTTACCTAGTTGAACATGATGAATATTGTAAACTCCAAACCCACATTATGCTCCTGAACTATCAGCACCGCTTTTAGTAATAAGCCCTCCCCATTGCTTTTCATACAAAAATCCATTCCCTCTAAAAGTCCCATCTAACCATGGCTGAATGGTTTCTTTCAAGAATTTCTTAACAAGTGAAATCAAGTCAAGAAAACCAACTTCCTCAGCTATCATTGCAAACCTTGCTGCCCTTGCAATCGATCTGCAATAACAGGAAGATGAAGTATTAGCTATTTTTGAAGAACTAAGAGCACCAACATCTCTACAAAGAGCTTGTTTGATTTCATCATAGGAGTCTTGATTGAAACCTCTAATAGAGTGCCAAGTTACGGGAACATGTTCTGCTTCCAACATCCATGAATCCCCAACAACACCAACAACACCAGCTATCATTAATGGGATTCTTATCACAACACCATGAACAAATTCTTAAGATTTATCGGGTTGTGTTTGTCGGTTAATTTTTTTATATATTGAAAAAATTTGGGTGTAATACTTAATCATTGGATTTTATGGTGTTTTTCGAAATTGTGGGAACAGTACAATACGCCTCCCTTGTATTGACAATACGCCCCCTTGTATTGTATATTTTAAGTATTGTCAATACAAGGGAGGCGTATTGTACTGTTCCCACAATTTCGAAAAACACCATAAAATCCAATGATTAAGTATTACACCAAGATTATACCAATATGTAAGAAAAAAAATGTGTTTGTCTTGTTAACTAGTATTTTTATTTCTAATAACATTACGGAATATAAATCTTTTAAAATTATGGTTCACTTTGTTCTGACAGTATAGATTATGCATGGCATAAAAGACTTATAAAGTCAAACTACTTTTACCAAAAAAAGTCATAGGTTGACAAAAATCTCTGACTAAAAAGATTAAGGTATCTATAGATAAAAAATCAAATAATAAGATTTTTAGTTATTATTTTTATATGAAAAAGTCTAATTTTTTATTAATAATTAAATTGAACATTTGGTATGTAAAATTTAAAATAATTTAACATATATACTTTTATATTTAATTAGGTGTTAAGTCTGTTGTACAAATAGAAATAATGAATTTTATACTTGTTATTTAAAAATAATATTTTTTCTCTTTATGTATATAAAAATATAATTAGATATTAGTATAAAAAAATTATACTGATAGTTATAGAACTAACTCAAAATTAATTTTTTTTTAAAACAATTGAATCTTGATTCTAACTTTTAATTATAACATTAGTATTCTCTCCAATTTATATGTAACGAATATTTCAAAGAAGAGAAATAAAAATATAGATTAGAAAGATAAGCGGTGAAAATTTAAAACTAAATAAAAAAATTAAAAATATATGTATATAATAATAATAATTTTTATTTGAATTATATTATTTTCATAATTTTGTTTTCTATAGAACAGAAAGATAGAAAAAATAGAGAATGAGATAAAAGAGAGAAAAAAAATAAAGATGAAGAATGAGAGTAAGAGCGAGAGTTTGTTAATTTTGGAAGAAAAAATTTTATTTTAATTATAAAAAATACCAGATGACATATTTTGATTTGTCAAATCATTAATATAAAATATAAATTATATATAGAATAAAAATGATAGAGAGAAATAGAAAAATGGAGAGAGATAGATGAAAGAATTTAGGAAGAAAATTTATTAATTTTGAAAAAAAATATTTTCTTTCAGTTTTAATAAGAGAGTGTCATGTGACACATTTGATTATTAAATTAGATTGTAATATATGATATATAATATAAGTATATTTTAATTTCAATTTTAATACAATTAAAAAATGGTATGTTGCACATTTTGATTGTCAAATTAGTAATTAGTCATTGATATTGATAATGATATATAAAATAGATAGGGTGGTTGAAGGAACGAGAGAAATAGAAAAAGGAAGAGAGAGGAGGGAAGAACTTTTTAATTTTGGAGGAAAATATTTGATTTCAATTACAATGAGAGAGTAACATGTGACACATTTTGGTTGTAAAATTAGTAAGGAGAAGGAAGAATTCTTTAATTTTGGAGGCAAATATTTAATTTTAATTACAATAAAAGAGTGACATGTGAAAATTGTAAAATTAGTAAGGAGGAGAAGAGAAATCTTTAATTTTGGAGGAAAAGATTTGATTTTAATTGCAATGAGAAGTGACATGTGGCATATTTTGGTTGTAAAATTAGTAAAGAGAGAAGAATTTTTTAATTTTAAAAGAAAAGATTTGATTCTAATTACAATGAAAAAGGGACATGTAACATATTTTAATTGTAAAATTAAATATATAATAGATAAATTTTAATTATTTTATTGTAAAATATTTAACAAATTAGTTATTTTAGTATAAATTATTCTGCTTAAAAGTAAGTGAAATGATTGAACTAAAACTTTTAAAACTTAATTTTGTAAAATAAAAAATATTATTTAAATACTAAAATTAAAATTAATTGCTATGTATTTATGTACAAGGGTTTATTTAGGTAAATTTTTAAAAAAATATTTTTTCTCAATATATACTTTTTAAAAAATCTTTTAAAAAAATAAAAATAAATTTATATTTAAATATTTCATATAAAAAATATTTTATGTATCAGTTATATTTAGATATAATAATATAAAATATATTTTGTTTGTTTTTACGTAAAGAATATCTTTTTAAAAAAATTAAAAAAATATAAATGGTAACTTTTTAATTTTTTTAAAGTTTTTATTTTTATTATTAAAAATTTATTAAATATATTAAAAAAATTTATTAAAAATTTTATTTTTATCAATTTAATAATATTTAAATAAATATTAAATATATATGTAATTTAATTTATTTTTAATTTATATTTTATATTTGAATATATATTATATTTTAGTGATTAATTTTAATGTAAAAATAGTTGTTGTAACCAAACAAAGCAATTATTATAACTTAATATAAGATTTTGTAATTTGTAATATTTTATATTTGTACTCTTTGAAAAAAAAAAAATTTAACCTATCTAATCCATTAAATACTAACTTCTTCAACACGAAAAAGGATTAATTGGTAACGTCCCGTCAAAGAATAAAGGAGTAACTTGTCAGTTGTCACGTTCAATCGTTCATCACTAAACTCTCCCCCATCGCACCCGTAACCATGCACATTAATTATTAATTATCTTCATAATCGTAATTATAATTTAATTAATTAATTAATTAATTAGTATATTTTTGTTCAAAGGGTTTAACACTTTAAAGTTTAAACCTCAGTTTGCATCGTCTCAGACTCTCAGCTATAAAAAGTTAAAAACCAGAGCTTTAACCTCCATACCCATCAAAAACAAAGAATGGATTCAACAAAAGATGAACCTTTCTTGTTCCCAACAACAATGTACGAACGTGATTGCTTTCACCCTTCTAAGTTCTTTTCTGCGAACCTTCTTTCATCTCCATTACCAACTAACTCTTTCTTCCAAAACTTCCTTCTCTGCAATGGCGACAACCCTGAGTACATTCACCCATACCTCATCAAACCCTCAGCTTCCTCTCTTTCTCTCTGCTACCCTTCTCGCTCTGTTCATTCTGATTGCATTTACCAAGACTTCAACCCTGATCTCACTGTCTCTTCCTCAACAAGTTCTGAATCCCACCATGTTATATCTTCCTTCACTGGTCTCAGTGTTACTCTGGATTTTCCTTCTTCCAATCTTAGATTCTTTCTTGTTAGGGGATGCCCTTATGTTACTTTCTCTGTCTCTCATCAAACACCATTATTTTCAATGACCACTGTTCACAAATTCTCATCCTTTACTTCAAATTCTTCACTCACAAAGTATGCCCTCAAGCTTGACAATGGTCAAGCATGGCTTTTGTATGCTTCTTTACCAATCAAGGTTAGTAACAGCTATGAGACTATGATCTCTTTCTCAAAAAAATTTACTTCTCGTGATCATGGGGTTCCTCTGGTAGTGAGGATAGCATTGTTGCCAACTTCAAGTTCAGAACTTGAGGATGTTCTTGACAGGTACAGCTCTTGTTACCCTGTATCTGGTGATGCTTTGTTTACTAAGCCATATTGTGTTGAATATAAGTGGGAGAAGAGAGGGTTTGGTAATGGTGATTTGTTAATGTTAGCACACCCTCTCCATTTTCAACTTTTATCCAAGGATGCGGGTAATGTTACTGTTCTTCAAGATTTTAAGTATAGGAGCATTGATGGGGACCTTGTTGGTGTTGTTGGAGATTCATGGTTGCTGAAAGCAGATCATGTTCCTATGAATTGGTATTCTACTAGAGGTGTCAAAGAAGAATCTTTTGATGAAATCAAATCAGCTCTTTCCAAAGATGTTGCTGCTCTTTGTTCTTCTGAGATAACAACAATTTCAGCTTACTATTATGGGAAATTTATTGCAAGGGCAGCAAGGTTGGCTTTAATAGCCGAGGAGATTGGTTTTCTTGAAGTGATCCCATCCGTGAAGAAGTTCTTGCATGAAACAATTCAGCCATGGTTGGATGGGACTTTTGATGACAATGGATTTCTATATGATGCAAATTGGGGTGGAATTGTTACCAAAGAACGTTCATATCAAGATTTTGACTATCATAAATATGGTTGCCACCATTATCATTTAGGATACTTTCTCTATGGAATTGCAGTTTTTGCAAAGATTGATCCATCATGGGGTATGAAGTATAAGCCTCATGCCTATTCTATTATGGCAGATTTCATGAACTTAGGTGGAGAACATGATTTGAACTCAAAGAATTATACGCGTCTAAGGTGTTTTGATCTATACACATTGCATTCTTGGGGTGGGGAGACTTTCCCTGATCAAGGAAGGGAACAAGACAGCAGCAGTGAAGCAGTAAATGCTTACTATTCGGCGGCATTGATGGGTGTTGTATATGGTGACAACAATCTTTCTGCCATTGGATCAACTCTTGCATCATTGGAAATTCATGCTGCTAAGATGTGGTGGCATGTGAAAGAGGGTGATAATATGTATGAAGAAGATTTTACTACAGAAAATAAGTTAGTTGGTTATCATTCAGTTAACATGAGAAATAGGAAAATGCGGTATTGTTATACTAGTAAGGAGAGTAAGATTGCACTTCATGTTTTACCCTTGTTGCCTATTTCTGAGTGTTTGTTCTCCAATGTTGATTTTGTTAAGGAGCTTGTGGAATGGACACAGTCTGGATATGGAGATGGTCCTGCAGATGGAGATGGAGATGGGTGGAAGGGGTTTGTCTATGCACTTGAAGGAATTTATGACAATCAATTTGCTTTGAAGAAGATTAGAAGCTTGAAGTGTTTTGATTGTGGCAACTCATTGAGTAATCTGTTATGGTGGATTCACAGCAGAGATGATGAGGAGAAATTCAATTGTGGTCATGGGAGCCATGAGAATTGACAATGACATCTGAAAACATTTATTGCATGCTCGCTTCATCAGTCACGTATTTCGTTAAAAATTAAACTAACCCACCAAACACGGATATATGATATCTGTACATAATACACGACACTCTCCTAGATATTTGAGAATCCATCTTCTCAAAAATCACACCTTTTAATTCTTCAAATGATAGTGTTAATGGAATCATAATATCTAATGGATTTTCACACACAAATTTCACTCCTTCAGATGTTTGTAACAAAAATTGGCCATCATAATACACCTTTAATCTCACTCTATCATCCATAATAATAGAAAAGAAGAGAAAGACAGAGACAGACTGTAGAGATTTGGAGAACGGGAGAAGAGAAAGATGAAGTGGGATGTTCAGTTTGGGTTGGGTATATATATATAACTGAAATCGGACTGTCCGACCGCTTCCTTGGTGATTTGATTTTTTTGAAATTAAAATCGGACAGTCTGATTAGTGAACGGCCCGCCAAAAAAATTAGATACCCAGAAATCGTTGGGTTCGATTTAGGTTCCCTGCAAAATTTTTGTCCAAAAGCTTTGAAATCGGTGGGTCCGATTTATTTAGGTCAAAAAAATTTTATCATCCGTGCATGAAATCGGTGAGTCCGATTTCTTTGCACACAACCATCCATTAACCACAAATCGAAAAGTCCAATTTATGTTCCCTCTCACCTGCAAGAAATCGGACCGTCTGATTTCTCTCCGTCACCTAGCTGTCGTCACAACTGTGTAAATCTTTCCTACGTTTCATAATCCAGTGTTACACCAAAGTGTGTGTCATATGCAAAAAAATTAGCTGTTGATATACTCTTTTCGTTTTAAAATAATTTTCCAAAACTAAAGAACATATATACGTTTAAGAAAAATAATAAAAATAATTTTGGAATGTCTGAAAGTATATAGTAGAAATAGTTAATATTAATTGATAGCACCATTATGTTACAGAGAGAGAGGACAAAAATAATGTGTATTATTAACTATACTTGATAAATGATAAAATACATGTATTTAAAGTATTTACAAGATAAAATTTTGAATTTTAAATTCAATTTGAATTTATAACAAAGTAATTTTAAATATGTATTCTGTAACAAGTTAATGTTCTGAAACTCGGACCGGATTGGCCGGTCGAACCGCTTCAACCGAAAACCAACAAAAAAAATCCAATTTAGTATACAAAACCGTAAAATTAAAAACCATTCATGAACCGCTGAACCTGCCTGTTATCGGCAGGTCGGACCGGTCCGGAACCCGGCCGGTTTAGAGAAAACGACTTCGTTTCCTTCCTTGAGAGGGAAAAAGTTGCACGCGTCATCCCCCCATTCCCCCCTTCTCCAACTCCTTCCTTCAGCAAACCCTAGCCTCCACCAAAGAAAGCAAACCCTAGCCTCCACCAATAGTTGTCGCCATCTGTTGGATGAGAGACTGCTGCCGCCGTCCATCGCACTCAAGAACTTCCGTCTTCGTGCTCTCGGGCCTCTCGCCGGATCCTCCACGTCGGGTGCTCGCATCTCGCCGTTCTCCTCTGTGCTCGGCTGCTCGCGCCTCCCTCCGCCAGTGAGTGCTCGAGCTGTGCGTGTTGGTTGCTGCTCGTCGTCCGTGGTTGTCTCTGCTCGATTCTGCCTCCCAGTCTCACTCGAGTCTCGTCTCAGTCACTGGCATCTCGTGGTTCGTCTGTCTCGTCGCCGGCGGCAGAAGCAACTCGTGGGGTTGTCTCTTGCTTCGTCGCCTTCCGTGGGGTGGTTGCCGACTCGCCGTCGACCGTTGGTGAGTCCCTGCACCATCGCTTCCCTGTTCTCTCTTTTCAGATTTCCTTTCTCCCTGTATTTTTGCATGTTGCTGAATTGCTAATCAAATTTGCCTTGTTGCTAATCTAAATGTTGCTGTAAATCGGGACTTTACTTGGATTTGTTAAATTTGTTGCTGTAACTTAAATTTGTTGCTGAATTTGTTGCTTCCCAGTCACAGAATCAGAATAGAATACTCAGTCAGTGCTTGGTTGATTGGTTTTGCTCACTGATTGTATTTGATGATAAATTTTAAATTGATAACTTTTAAATTTTAAATTTGCACTGCGTGTTACTGATTCACTGTTCCTTCAGTCCTTTTTGTTGTTGTTAATCATTGTGATGAGCTTTATTAAAATTGGGTTGAAAACTGTTGAATCTTTTTTCATTTTTCATTGTTCTTAACTTCTGTTCTTATTAAAAAATTTGCAATTGGTGATCTTTTAATTTATTATATGCTTCATGTTTTTAATTTCACTCTGCTTCTAGGCTTTGAAATCTGTTTATGATAACTGTGATGCAATTATTTAGTTGGATAACTGATGTAATTATTGAGTTCAAGAGATTGAGTTTTTGATTTGCAAGGTGATTTTTGGTTGATTTTTTATTTAATTTGGTAATGGTGTTTATGATTGGGGTTATCTGGTTTTCATTCTTTTTGAATTTGGTAATAGTGTGATTACTTGTTGCTGTTTGTAATGTTTGTTGCTGAATGATGATTGTTCTTTCTTGCCTCTGTTTAGTAATGTTTATTGAAATTTTGTACTTTTTCAATGCATATTTTTATGTGTTATTAGTCAAAGTCATGTCAAGGCCATGCAAATTTATTCAATTCCTCCTACTTCAAACTGCTTATGCTGCTTCTCACTATTTCTGGTGTGTAACTTGTATACTTCTGCATGATTCTCTTTTGATTCCACACAAAGTTGATGAAAAAAACTGATTTTGTTATCTGGGTAATCTTATTCTGTTTCTGTCTATGTTTTCTTGCTAATGGAACATTCTAGTCTAGTTGTTTAGTTATCAGAATGTTATTCCTTCTTAGCTTCATGGAATGAAAGAGAAACTACATTGCATCCTCAGAGGAATCAAAAACCATTAATTAATTTATATATTATTCATTCTAGTTATATGATTCTATCAATTTGGTTGTGTACTTATTCTTCTTATTCAGCATAGGAATTTAAGCATTTTATTTTTCTGATATTTCAAAACTGTGTTTTTCTCAAGAGACATTTATAGTTTTATACAGACAAGTGGTTCTGATTTTGGAATCAACTATGGACAAATAGCCAACAATCTTCCCTCTCCATCACGCGTTGCTATTCTAAAACGGTTTTTCTGGTTGAACCACCGGTTGGACTGGTTGGACCAATAAACCAGTGAACCAGTGATTAAAACGGTTTGATGACCGGTCCGGTTTTCAGAACCTTGATAAATATAGACACGATTGAGTTGCAGTTACAGAAGCTCTAACTCTCAGAAAAACCGCTACAGTGTGTTGCTCTTCTTATTCTCTCAGCAATGGCTGATCTCAGTGAATTCAAGATCGTAAAGGAAGGAGAAGCTGAGATTCTCATGCACAAACAGAATGAAGTTTTCTATAACAAAGCCCAGGTCCCAAAAATCTCTCCTTTCTTCTTCTTTGATGCTTCTCCAGGTTCCAAGTTTCATGCTTGTGATGATTTTGTTCTGGGATTTGGATACGTTTCTGGGTTTGAGTTTAGGTGTTTGTTGAAATTACTAATAGAAAATGGTCATAGAGCAGAGAAAAATCAAATTTTGGAACTTGTGTAGTTGAGTATTATTGGCAAATGGCAAAGTTGCGTTATTTTGTGGTTATGGATTGTTTAATGTTTGTTTATTGATGTCACAGTTCATTGCATATCATCTGAATTTATCAAGTTTGAATTTTATCTATTTTTGGTGCATTTTATGTGCTTGATTTTTGTTATAGTGTGTTGGTGGTGATTGGTGAATGCTACTTATCATTCTTATTTATCATATTAGGTTAATAACAGGGATATGTCAATTGCTGTTTTGAGAACTTTTATATCCAAACGTAAGGAAGAACATGAAGCAAATTTGCCCAAGAAAGCTAAAAGAGCTCCAAAAGTATCTGAAAGTGATGCTTCTGAACCTGCCAAGGAGGATGTCCCTCATGCATCTCCACCTGAAGATTGTAGAGATAATGGCGAATGTGAAGATGGGAATGGAATGGCTCTTGATGAACCGCACAAAACAGCAGAGGAGCAAGTCAAGAGCTCTGAAGAATGCAACGGGGAAGGGGAGTCAATGAGTAATGCAGATGGAAAAGTTCAGAGGGAACTGAAGCCACCAAGAGTTCTAGAGGTTATAGATTGTTTTTTAAGTTTGTGTTCCATTTACATAATTCATTTGGTACAGGCATCATCATTTGCCATTGTACATTTAATAGCTATTGGATAATTTCCTCTTCAATGCATTATGGAACTCATGTGTTGTGTTTAATGCGTTTATATCTTCAGGCATTGTCTGCTTCTGGATTAAGGGCCCTTAGGTATGCTCGTGAAGTGGAAGGAATTGGTCAGGTGGTTGCTCTGGACAACGATCAAGGTGATTCAAGGATTTTGCATTATAGAAAAGAATTGAAGTCTTAGAATATTCTCTACCAAATTTGTTTTATTTATCAAAAACATGAAAGATCTAGCTTTCTGTGTTGACGGTGCATATATTGTTAGTTTGTCACTTTTGACTTTTTCTGATCTAAACAATTTATTATATTGCCCTTTCCTTTAAGCAATTACTTATTTGTATGCATCATTAAGCTTATGCTGTTGACAACTAAGTCCGAATTTTTGCTTGAGCAGCTTCTGTTGACGCTTGCAGAAGGAACATCAAATTCAATGGTTCAGTAGCGTGTTCAAAAGTTGAGTCTCATCTTGCTGATGCTCCTGTATATATGCTAACCCACCCCAAAGAATTCGACGTGGTGAGTAGATGATGTTGTTACATGCCTGGGTTGACCTTTAGACACAAGGAGAAGACTTTTAATTGGTGACCCTCAATACTGATCCAGATCACCCGTTGTGATTATTAAGAAATTAATGCATGATCTGCTATTCTGTCCCATGCAAGTCATTTTTTATATCCTTTATTACTTTAACTATTTTTCATGGGGTTGATGTGTTCTTTTCTTTTTTTCCAGGTTGATCTTGATCCTTGTGGTTCACCTTCCGTGTTCCTGGATTCAGCAGTTCAATCTGTTGCTGATGGAGGTATGCTGATGTGTACGGCAACAGATATGGCAGTGCTCTGGGGGGAAATGGGGAGGTCTGCTATTCGAAGTAATGTTAATACTTTTATTTGTTGTGATCTTTATTCAACAATAACTTGAGTTGTGGACTGACTTCTTAAAAATGCTATTCATACCAGATATGGTTCATATCCGCCGAGAGGAAAATATTGCCATGAAATGGCTTTGAGAATCCTTCTCGCTTCCATTGAGGTATGTCTATAATTTATTGTTTAAGTAATAAGGAATTGAGATAGACAACTAGGAAGATAGACAAAATGCATAAACCTCTTCCCATCACTTGGCAAATCAAAATGATTAAAAACACCATCTTTATTACTTTCTTAATAAGCGTTGTACCAAACCCTTGTATTTTACCAGGCC
This sequence comes from Arachis hypogaea, assembly GCF_003086295.3. NCBI lineage: Eukaryota > Viridiplantae > Streptophyta > Magnoliopsida > Fabales > Fabaceae > Arachis > Arachis hypogaea. The sequence goes on from NC_092039.1 coordinate 125,728,829, forward strand.
TAATTTCATTTTTTTTTATCACACTAATGAATGTATTTATTTTATAGGGTATTATATCACCAAAGGTAGTGATTTGTGAAGATTATTTTGGGAATTCCAAGTATTAGATCACACCTATCATCATTTATTCTTACTAATTAACACACAAATCACACCTATCATCATTTATTCTTACTAATTAAAACACTGAAAATTAAAACACTGATCTATTGAAAATTAAAAATTAAAAATTAAAACACTGATCAACAACAAAGAAATCTGAATATCATGAGATCAGAGTGAGACCTCAGTAAGTTGATAATGTTGAACATCTCAGGCAGTAGCAATTACACTGAAAATTAAAACACTGATCTACTGAAAATTAAAAATTAAAACACTGATCAACAACAAAGAAATCTGAATATCATGAGATCCAGTAAGTTGATATTGTTGAACATCCCAGGCAATAGCAATTAGTTTCTTGAGTTGCTTCCATGATTCGTCATCGGTATGATTGTTCGTTCCAACAGAATTCTTGATTCCTCCTTCCAAATTGAAAAGAATTTGACCGAGAATGACCTCTACCCGAACCCTGGCGCCGTTAACCATCGGATTCTTCTCGGGAACAACCTCATCCCACAAAATATAGCTAAGAACACAAATAAATCTACAAATATGCTTGAAAACACGATCAATCGTCTTAAAGTCTTCATTGGAGTCCACCTTTTCCTTTTTCTCTTCCTTTGATATGAAATCGATGGTTGACTCCATGACAATAATAAATTTTCGAGCGATTTTGTTGTTGATATTTTCTATCAATGTAGTCAACTTCGTCATGACCTTGGTCAGCGTGTTCGTCGTTAATTTTGGACAACAGGAAGATGTATTGAGCTAGAACCTTTGAGAGCTTACCTGCGGCGCCAACGACTCTTATTTGGATCCTCGCAAAAGACGCCGATTCAAAAGTTACGCTATTTTTATTGCTGTTTTCAGAAATTGATCAATAGTCATCTTCTTGTAAGCAACCAAAGCAGAAGAAGAAGGTCCTTCTTCAATTGCTACTCTGTCATATTCTAACTCCAGACAAATTTCGCTGAGCATTCCTTCGCTTAATTCAACGGTCAATTTGAGAATCATTGATCGGACATTAGCACCTTCTTCTTCTTGGTGTTGTCTTGGTGGAAACTTAAAGATCTATGAATTTACGAACCATACTTAAATTGTCGCGGCAGCGGGAGATGGACCTCAGCAAATACGGGAGGACCTTCCCCCAAGGATCGACCTGGATTCCAGCGTCTACTGTACAATATTGGAAGGTCGATCCTTGGGGGAATTGGATTCCCGTATTTGCTGAGGTCCATCTCCCGCTGCCGCGAGAATTTTAGTATGGTTTGTAAATTCATAGATCTTAAGTTTCCACCAAGACAACACCAAGAAGAAGAAGGTGCTAATGTCCGATCAATGATTCTCAAATGGACCGTTGAATTAAGCGAAGAAATGCTCAGCAAAATTTGTCTGGAGTTAGAATATGACAGAGTAGCCATTGAAGAAGGACCTTCTTCTGCTTTGGTTGCTTAGAAGATGACTATTGATCAATTTCTGAAAAATAGCAATAAAAGTAGCGTAACTTTTTGAATCGGCGTCTTTTGCGAGGATCCGCATAAGAGCCATTAGCCGCAGGTAAGCTCTCAAAGGTTCTAGCTCAGTACCTCTTCCTGTTGTCCAAAATTAACGACGAACACGCTACTATGACCAAGGTCATGACGAAGTTGACTACATTGATAGAAAATATCAACAACAAAATCGCTCGAAAATTTATTATTGTCATGGAGTCAACCATGGATTTCATATCAAAAGGAAGAGAAAAAGGAAAAGGTGGACTCCAATGAAGACTTTAAGACGATTGATCGTGTTTTCAAGCATATTTGTAGATCTATTTGTGTTCTTAGCTATATTTTGTGGGATGAGGTTGTTCCCGAGAAGAATCCGATGGTTAACGGGGCCAGGGTTCGGGTAGAGGTCATTCTCGGTCAAATTCTTTTCAATTTGGAAGGAATCAAGAATTCTGTTGTAACGAACAATCATACCAATGACGAAGAAACTAATTGCTACTGCCTGGGATGTTCAACAATATCAACTTACTGAGGTCTCACTCTGATCTCATGATATTCATATTTCTTTGTTGTTGATCAGTGTTTTAATTTTCAGTGTAATTGCTACTGCCTGGGATGTTCAACATTATCAACTTATTGAAGTCTCACTCTGATCTCATGATATTTAGATTTCTTTGTTGTTGATCAGTGTTTTAATTTTTAATTTTCAGTAGATCAGTCTTTTAATTTTCAGTGTTTTAATTAGTAAGAATAAATGATGATAGGTGTGATTTGTGTGTTAATTAGTAAGAATAAATGATGATAGGTGTGATTTAATACTTGGAATTTCCAAAATAATCTTCACAAATCACCACCTTTGGTGATATAATACCCTATAAAATAAATACCTTCATTAATGTGATAAAAAAAAATGAAATTAGGCCTGGTAAAATATAGGGACTTGGTACAACGCTTATTAAGAAAGTAATAAAGATGGTGTTTTTAATCATTTTGATTTGCCAAGTGATGGGAAGAGGTTTATGCATTTTGTCTTATCTTCCTAGTTGGCAATAAGGCAGTAATGACCAAATCAGTTGCATCATCATCAAAACTACTACCTCTGCTATTATCAAAATCCTTCAAGCTTCTAATCTTCTCCAAAGCACTTTCATTATCATAAACTCCTTGCAAGGCATACAAAAACCCCTTCCACCCACCTTCAACAACATCTCTATCCAAAGCAGGCATAGTCCATTTCACAACCACCTTCACAAAACTCTTATTAGAAAATAAGAATTCGGAAACAGGTACCAATGGCAAAAGCTGAATCCCAAGCCTAAACTCTTTCCACGCAGGAGGAGCAAACCATAATCCACGGTCTCTCTTATTAGACCATAGAACCCCAACTAACTTGTTCTCTTTACAAAGTGTTCTTCATACATATTACTATCTCCTCCTCCATTCACATGCCACCACATTTTAGCTGCATGAATTTCCATGCTGCAAGAGTTGATCCTAATGAAACAAGTTCTGTATCATTATATGCCAAGCCCAACAAAGGCAAGTGTATTCCATTTAACTCTACTTTCCCTGTTGTTAGAATATAGAACCTCCATTAACCTATTCTCCTTTGTAAACTCCTCAAACTTTTCATCATCCCTCTTTAAATGGCCCCACATTTGAGCAGCATGAATTTCCAATGCTGCAAGAGTTGAACCAATAGCAACAAGATTTGCATCATTATATGCCAAACCCATCAACGCTGCTGAATAATATGCATTCACAGCTTCACCACTAATCAATTGAAATCTTCCAACATCACTATCCTCTAGCCCTGAATCCCAAGAGTGCAACATGAACAGATCAAAACACCTTAAACGTGTATACTTAGATTTTGAATCTTTTCCTCCCAAGTTCATGAAATCTTCCATGAGTGAATATGCTTCTGACCTATACTTCTTACCCAATTCGGATCAATCTTTGCAAGAACTGCAATTCCATACACAAAGTTACCTAGTTGAACATGATGAAGGTTGTAAACTCCAAACCCACATTCTGCTCCTGAACTATCAGCACCGCTTTTAGTAATAAGCCCTCCCCGTTGCTTTTCATACAAAAATCCATTCTCTCTAAAAGTGCCATCTAACCATGGCTGAATGGTTTCTTTCAAGAATTTCTTAACAAGTGAAATCAAGTCAAGAAAACCAACTTCCTCAGCTATCATTGCAAACCTTGCTGCCCTTGCAATCGATTTGCCATAACAAGAAGATGAAGTATTAGCTATTTTTGAAGAACAAAGAGCACCAACATCTCTACAAAGAGCTTGTTTGATTTCATCATAGTAGGCTTGATTGACACCTCTAGTAGAGTGCCAAGTTACAGGAACATGTTCTGCTTCCAACATCCATGAATCTCCAACAACGCCAACAAGGTCCCCATCAATACTTCGATACTTAAAATGTTTAAGAACACTCACATTACCCTCATCTTTGGACAAAAGCTGAAGATGAAGAGGGTGAGCTAACATCAACAAATTACCAAGCCCTTTCTTCTGCCATTTGTATTCAACACAATATGGCTTAGTGAACAAAGCATCTCCAGAAAGAGGGTAGCAAGAGCTGTACCTGTCAAGAACAGCCTCGTTTTCTGAGCTTAAATCTGGCATAACTGCAATCCGAACCATCACAGGAGCCTCACCAGAAGAAATGTTGGAGAAAGCGAGTTTCATGTCAAAGCTAAAACTAAATATGGTTGGTGAAGAAGTATAGATAAGCCATTTCTGACCATTCTCAAGCTGAAGAGTATACTTATTTGGTGAAGCATTTGAAGAAAAAGAAGAGATTTTATGGATGGAGGTTATGGAAAGAGATTCATGTTGTGACAGAGAAACGGTAACATAAGGGCTTCCCCTAACAAGGAAGAAAGTGAGATTGGAAGAAGGAAACTCAAGAGTGACACTGAAATCACTGAAGGAAGATATAACATGGCGGGATTGAGAATCTTTTGGGGTAGAGATAGTAAGATCAGGAGTGAAGACTTGGTGGATGGAATGAGAGGAGACAAAGAGAGAAGGGTAGCAGAGAGAAACAGAGGAATCAGAGGGTTTGATGAGATAAGGATGAATGTACTCTTGTATGTTGCCATCGTTGAGGACGAAGTTCTGGCAGAATGAGTATGGAGAAGAGAGAAGATTTTCAGAGAAGAACTTTGAAGGGTCAGGGAGCACTTTGGAGTTTGTTAGTGGGAAGAGAAAAGGTTGTTCATCATCTAACTGTCTTGGGAAGATCTATAGTCTTATCATCAAACAAGTGAAACAACCCATCGCTCTGTATGCTAGGTATATATTTGCTATATATGTGATTATTGGCGAATACAAAATTGTCTTTTGGTGAGAAGATTATATTTTAAAATTGAGTAGTGCTAGGGAACCAATGGCTTAAACGTACAATGTGTACAATGGGCTAAATCTTTGGTTTATGAATAAAATGAACATCACCTATACTATCCAGAATAATCATCCAGATACCAGGGATAATAAACATCTCACGTTATAAAAAGCTAATTTTGGGTTCACCAAGGTTCGAACTTTCCGAATCTGGAACTCTAATACCATTTCTTGAAACCACTCATCCCAAAAGCGTAACCTGACAAGACAACGTAACACTAATGTTCATATCTCTAATACTTCCTAAACCTTCATTGTACACATTGTACGCTTAGGCCATTGGCTTCCTAGACTTTCTCTTTAAAATTTATTAAAAAAAATTAATATATTTAATTAATTTATTATTTAATAATTATTAATTATTATTTTTATATAAAGATAAAATCATTTGAGTAGTTATTTTTTACGAATGAGTTTAATTTTATTATATTAATAATGTAAAATATTTTATACAATTAATTAATTAATGACATCTATTTTTTTAAATTATCATTCATACTATTAATATAAAAATAATTATTTTTATTAATGCAAAAACTAGATAATTGGATACTACATGATTCAATTTTTTTTTTTTTGGTTGCCAATTCAATTGTTCTTTAATTAGATAAAAGGCTGCAAACTTTAACATCATTTTTGTAGCTTTGTATTTTTAATATGGGGGCAGAAGGTGGTGTTTTTAAATAAGGTGGAAACTTTGTGTGTTTTTGATTTATATGGATACCACAAATTTGAGGGTCAGATTTGTGGTGTTTTAATTTTTTTTTTTTTTGTTGATAACCACAAATCTGAGGGTAAGATTTGTGGTTTTAAATTTTTTTTTAAATAAAATACAAATCTGAGGGTTAAATTTGAGTTTTTTTATTTTAAATTTTTTTCAATTTACAAATCTGATCATCAAATTTGTAACCTTATGAAATCTGACCCCTAGATTTCTCTACTCCTCCAAATCTGAGGGTCTGATTTGTGACTCAAAATTTAAAAAAAAAATCCATATTCAAGAAAAACACACCAATGATCCATAATGATGAATTACACAATTTTTTTTCATATAAAAAAAAATTAGCCTCCAATCTCATCAACAAAAAAGAAAACAAATATTTTATCCAATGCAACATTGTTTCTCATGACAGGATCCCATTTTTCTATAATAATGTCTGCTGTGAATCCACCACAAGAGATTGCTCAATGTGTTGCCAGCATCAAAACGCTTTAAGCTTCTAATCTTGTCCAATGCAACTTGATTGTTATAAATTCCTTCAAGTGCATACACAAACCCCATCCATCCGTCTCTTACTGTATACAGAGATGGTGACCACTTCACAAGGTCCTTAACAAAATCAACATTGGAGAATAAGAACTCAGTAATAGGCAATAAGGGTAAAACATGAAACCCAATCTTACACTCCCTCTCACATTTATAATCGCGCATTAAATCAAGTCTATGGTTAGCAGAAAGATAACCAACTAACTTATTTTCTTGTGCAAAATCATCTTCATACAGGTTATCACCAACTTTCACATGCCACCACATCTTAGCAGCATGAATCTCCAATGATGCAAGAGTTGATCCAATGGAAGCAAGATGGATGTCACCATAAGCTTGGCCCATCAATGCAGCAGAATAGTAAATATTTACAGCTTCACTGTTGCTGTCTTGTTGCCATGCACTTTCCCAATGACAAAGATCTACATATAAAGTCCAAGAGTGCAATTTGTACAGATCGAAACACCTAAGACGTGTGTACTTGGAGTTTGATCCTCTTGCCAATTTCATAAAATTTGCCATAAGTGAGTAGGCTTTTAGGCTTATATTTCATTCCCCAAGCTGGATCAATCTTTGCAAGCACTGCAATTCCATAAAGGAAGTACCCAGCACTGTATGCTTCAATACTAATCCTTCCCCATTTTGCATCATATAGAAATCCATTGCCATCAAAAGTGCCATCCAACCATGGCTGAATGGTTTCATGCAAGAACTTCTTCACGGATGGGACCACTTCAAGAAAACCAATCTCCTCCGCTATCAAAGCCAACCTTGCTTCCCTTGCAATAAATTTCCCATAATAGTAAGCTGAAGTTGTTGTTATCTCAGAAGAACAAAGACCAGCTACATCTTTGGAAAGAGCTGATTTGATTTCATCAAAAGATTCTTCTTTGACACCTCTAGTAGAATACCAAGTCACAGGAACATGATCTGCTTTCAGCAACCATGAATCTCCGACAATACCAACAAGGTCCCCATCAATGCTCCTATACCTAAAATTTTCTAGAATAGTAACATTTCCCTCATCCTTGGATAAAAGTTGAAGATGAAGAGGGTGTGCTAACATTAACAAATCACCATTATCAAACCCTCTCTTTTCCCACTTATATTCAACACAATATGGCTTAGTAAACAAAGCATCACCAGATACAGGATAACAAGTGCTGTACCTGTCAAGAACATCCTCAAGTTCTGAACTTGAATTTGGCAACAATGCTATCCTCACTACCAGAGAAACCCCATGATCATGAGAAGTATATTTCTTTGAGAAAGAGATCATAGTCTCATAGCTGTTACTAACCTTGATTGGTAAAGAAGCATACAAAAGCCATGCTTGGCCATTGTCAAGCTTGAGGGCATACTTGGTGAGTGAAGAATTTGAAGTAAAGAAAGAGAATTTGTGAACAGTGGTTATCGAAAATAATGGTGTTTGATGAGAGACAGAGAAAGTAACATAGGGGCATCCCCTAACAGGCTAACAAGGAAGAAAGTAAGATCAGAAGAAGGAATATCCAAAGTGACACTAAGATCACTGAAGGAAGATATGACATGATGATGAGAATGAGAACCTTGTTGAGTTTGTTGAGTTGAGGAAGAGATAGTGAGATCAGCTTTGAATACCTGGTATATGGAACCAGAATGAACACGGCGAGATGGATAGCAGAGAGAAACAGAGGAAGCTGATGATTTGATGAGGTAAGGGTGAATGTACACTGAGTTGTGGCCATCTTCTTCAACAAAGTTCTGGAAGAAAGAATGTGTGGGTAAAGGCGATGAAAGAAGGTCTGAAGAGAAGAATTTGGGAGGGTCACCTTGATAATCCATTGATGGGAACAGAAAAGGTTCATCTCTTTCTCCTGTGAGAGCCATTTTGATAGGAAGAACTTGTTAACTTGAGTGAGAGACAGAGAGTTTTATAATGCAAATGTTGGTTTTTTTATTTCACAAAACTATGCTGATGCCTCTTTAGTGAAGACAAGGGATAATTTTAGTTACATGTTGGCTTTTAGACTGTGTTATAAGCTTTGGCTTTTGAAGATACAATCAAACCATATGGTAGATCAAAAGAATTGATTGCTATATATTATAGGTGAGGGATACATGTGGAAGCATTTTGGATTTGCATTGACATGTGTTTTGTCTTTTCTATTTTATGGTTAAGTTTAGTTAATATTTGAAGTTACCCATCTGACTATAATAATTTCATAAACTGATTATTTTCATGTGCTATATAGTTCATTAGCTACTGTGTTTAAAAGAAAATTCTTCCTGAATTTTTAAAAATTAGAACATGATTTTCAATTTATTGTTCAAAATCCTGGTTTTTCCTATAAGATGCTCCACTATCCTCGTTCTCTTTGCTCTGTTTTGCAAAGTTATGGGAAAAGGTTTATGCATTTTGTCTATCTTTCTAGTTATCCACTTTTTATAACATTCATATTTGCTATAATATTATTTCTAATATTTCCTTAATTAGATTGAAACTTGAATTAGCCATTATCAACAAATACATCTCTAAAATTTCACCACATAATTTCAAAATAAACATCCTCATTTTAAAATGATCATATTTCTGATATCCTTTGTTGTAATTTCTTTTTCAAATCTTTGCTGATTTATTTTCACAAGAGTAAATAGAAGCCTTATTTTTTTTTCACATTTTGTAATGGAAAAGAGGTTACAATATACAAAACTTATATAGTATCATCATTTTATGATAAGATTGAAATCATGATGAATAGTTGACAATAAGGCAGTAATGACCGAATGAGTTGCCATCATAATCAAAACTACTTACTACAACCTCTGCTATGAATCCACCAAAGCAAATTACTAAATGAGTTCCCATTATCAAAATGCTTCAAGCTTCTAATCTTCTCCAAAGCACTTTCATTATCATAAACTCCTTCCAATGCATACACAAATCCCTTCCACCCTTCTTCAACACCATGTCTATTTAAAGCAGGCATAGTCCATTCTACAAGCTTCTTCACAAAACTCTTATAAGAAAATAAGAATTCGGAAACAGGTACCAATGGCATAAGCTGAAATCCAAGCCTACACTCTTTGCACACAGGAGGTGCAAACCATAATCCACTGTCTCTCTTATTAGACCATAGAACCCCAATTAACTTATTCTCTTTTACAAAATCTTTTTCATACATATTACTATCTCCTTCTCCATTCACATGCCACCACATTTTAGCTGCATGAATTTCCAATGCTGCAAGAGTTGATCCTAATATAACAAGTTCTGTATCATTGTATGCCAAACCCAACAATGCTGCTGAATAGTATGCATTTATAGCTTCACTTGTGCTCCCTTGATTCCTTCCGTCCGCAAATTCGGCTAGTCCTCCGGCCCAAGAGTGCAATTTGTAAAGATCAAAACACCTTAAACGTGTGTAATGATAATGATTCAAAGTTGAATGATAATGTTCCGCTTTTCCTCCTCCTAAGTTCATAAAATCTGACATAATTGAATAGGCTTGAGGCTTGTACTTCTTACCCCATTTTGGATCAATCTTTGCAAGCACTGCAATTCCATAGAGAAAGTATCCCAAATGATAATGGTGATCATTGTAAACTCCAAAGCCAAAATCAGCACCTGGATCAGTAGAACCTTGTTTGGTAACAATTCCGCCCCATTTCTCATCATATAGAAATCCATTCCCATTGAAAGTTCCATCTAGCCATGGACCAATGGTTTCACTCAAGAACTTCTTAACCACAGGAATCACATCAAGAAAATCAACTTCTTCAGCTATCAAAGCCAACCTTGCTGCCCTTGCTATCAATTTCCCATAAAAATAAGATGAAGTAGTTGTTATTGCAGAAGAATCTAGATCCTCAACATCTTTAGAAAGTGCTGCTTTGATTTCATCATAGGATTCTTCTTTCACTCCTCTGTTGGAATGCCAATTCACAGGAACAGGATCAGTTTCCAATAACCATGAATCTCCAACAACACCAACAAGGTCCCCATCAATGCTTCTATACTTAAAATGTTCAAGAACGTTCACATTACCCTCATATTTAGACAGAAGTTGAAGATGGAGAGGGTGAGCTAGCATCAATAAATTGCCAAAACCTTTCTTCTGCCATTTGTATTCAACACAATATGGCTTATTGAACAAAACATCCCCAGAAAGAGGGTAGCAAGAGCTGTACTTGTCAAGAACAACCTCGGTTTTTGAACTTGAATCTGGCATAACTGCTATCCGAAGCATCACAGGAGCCCCATCAGAGGAATTATTGGAGAAAGTGAGCTTCAAGTCATGGCTGAAACTAAATTTGATCAGTGAAGAAGTATAGATAAGCCAATTCTGACCATTGCCAAGTTTAAGAGAATACTTAATGGGTGAACCATTTGAAGAAAAAGAAGAGACACTATGTATGGAAGTTATAGAAAGAGATTCATTTTGAGACAAAGAAACAGTAACATAAGGGCTTCCCCTCACAAGGAAGAAAGTGAGATTGGAAGAAGGAAAATCAATTGTGACACTGAGATCACTGCAGGAAGATATTACATGGCGAGAAAGAGAACTTGTTGAGGAAGAGATAGTGATATCAGGAGTGAAGACTTGGTGCATGGAATGAGAGGAGACAGAGAGAGAAGGGTAGCAGATAGAAAGAGAGGAATCAGAGGGTTTGATGAGGTAAGGGTGAATGTACTCTTTATTGTTGCCATCGTTGAGGACAAAGTTCTGGAAGAATGAGTTTGTAGGCAAAGCAGAAGAGAAAAGGTTTTTAGAGAAGAACTTTGAAGGGTCAGGGAGCACTTTGGAGTTTGTGAGTGGGAAGAGAAAAGGTTGTTCATCATCATCTAAATGTGTTGTGTTTGCCATTATCTGCATCTGCATGCATGAAGTGATTTTGAGGAGTGTTGATGTGAAGTGGTTTTATATATACAATGAGAGAATGTGAGATTGTTAAGACTTAAGATCACTTTTTGGCTCTTCCTCTTCTTCAGCACAGAAAAGATAACTTAAACCCATTTTAATTTAATGACTATAATTATTCTTAGGTGAGCCTGTTGGATTTTCTATTACAGTAATTATTACATCTAGAAAATTGTTTGGTGACATCTAGAAAATTGTGTTTTCTGAAAGGGTAAATACGAAAGGAATCCACTCACATACATAGTCAAACTATGAAAAATTATAGAAAGAATAATAAAGCTAATTTTATGGTGTTTTTTATTTGGTGTTTAATTTTTGTTTAAATTATTTTTTATAGAAATTTTAAAATATTTAAAATTTTTTAACTTTTATATTTTTAATTAAAAATTAATTATTTAACCTATTTTAACAATTAAGCAACATTTTTTAGACACTATCATGAGGAATAGAGTGTAATTGAGAGAATGGGGTCATGGTTCTTTCTAATTTTTTATAAAAAAATTAATAGTACTTCTTCAAAAAAAATAAAAGATAGTTTAGTTGGTTCAAATAATTATTCGTATTTCGCAATTCTCTATTCAAACAAACAACATTTCTTCTACCTTTGAATTCAAATATAAAAAATTAAGTATTTTTATTTATTTAATTTAATTTTTTATATGATAAAAAATTTTAAAATATTCAATAAATATTGCTATTATTGTATTTATATAAATTAATAAAAAAATTTAATAAATATTATAAATTTAAAAAAATATAATTATAAACTATTTTATATTTTTTATTTATAAAATTATTTATTTATTATCTTATTATTAGTGGCAAGTTTAAAAAATAATTATATTTATAAATTTTATTTTAATATAAATATTATTGTTAAATTTTTATGTTAAATTTTTTGCTCTCCAAAATTTTATTTCAACCTCTACAACTTGACCATAACAAACACCAAATAATAATGAGGAATGTTACGTGAATTTTATATTTTATATAAATAAAATATGATTTTATCATCAAATAACCCATCTTTCCATATTTATTACACATGTGAGTATTGGTCAATACAAAATTGTCTTTTCGTGAGAATATGATATTTTGAAATTTATTTAAAAATTTAATATATTTAATTAATTTATTATCTAACTAATTATTATTTTTATATTAAAATAAATTTATATGAGTAATTATTATTTAAGAATGAACTTAATTTTAATTTATTGATAATATAAAATATTTTATACAATTAATCAATTATATTTATTTAAAAAAAAATAGTTTAAATAATAAATATTTATATTAAAAATAATTTATAAATAAATTATTTTATATTTAGTATTTTTAGTTTTAAAATATTTATTTTAAAAAATATAGAATAAAAAATTTTTATTATAAAAAATTATTTTTTTAACTTTTTTATAAGCACTTAAATAGCTTCCTAAAAAATTATAATTTAATTTTAAAAATTACACAAAATATTAATACTATTACTTTTAACAAGTCAAAAACCAAAAAAAAAAATAGCTCTTAAAATTTTTTAAATAGGCCCTAAATAGTAAATACCTCAATAGGATAATAACAGAGTAATCATTTCTAATCCTTTTTAGTACTATAATTGTCACAAAATTGTGGTATTTAAATAAAAATGAATCTTGGCGAAAATATTATATTTGCCTATTAATTGTATGAGTTGTAGAAAAAAAATACTGTATAATTATCCTGAACTCTTGCAAGTTGCATGTTAGTTGAATCTTAATTGAGCTTTTAAGTACCATGAACAAATTCTTAAGATTTATCGGGTTGTGTTTGTCTTGTTAAATTTATTTTTTACATAAACAAGATCTTACCTCAAAAAGATAATACTCTCTTCGTACATTTTCAGACATACTTAAATGATAGTCTGTCTAATTTGAAAGAAAAACCTAACTCTAGGACCAGCATACAAAACCCAAACTTAAAATTTTCTCATAATTTGTATGATAGAAATATTCTTCCACAATTTAAAGCTTAAAATTTGAATAACCTTAAAGCCATTAGGCATAAAAAACCCAAGAGTTTCCCAAATTTTACGAGCACAAATGAAAGTATTAAAGGGTGCAATTCAAGAAATAATAACATAATAACACTTGTTTTCAATATTGATACATTGTTTTCATTACAAGAATCCTGATGATGATCTTCTTGGCCTCTTCTGCTGTGCAGCCACCATAACAGATCGCTCAATGTGCTCCGTGGAGAATCAAAACTTGGTAACTCCCCAACCTTCTTCAACGCAGCTTCATTATCATAAATTCCTTCCCTTGCATAAACCAACCCCTTCAGTATTTCTCCAACACCATCTCTATTCAAACAAGGCATAGTCCACTCCACAACCTCCTTCACAAAACCAACGTTTGAAAACAAGAACTCAGTAATGGGCAGCAATGGAAGAACATGAGCGGCAAGTCTATGCTCTTCCCAAGGAGCAAACCTATTCTCCATTGTAAACTCATCACTACATTTACGATCATCCATCTTTAAATGGCACCACATTTGAGCAGCATGAATTTCCAATGCTGCAAGAGTTGAACCAATAGCAACAAGATTTGCATCATTATATGCCAAACCCATCAACGCTGCTGAATAAATTGCATTCACAGCTTCACCACTATTATATTGATATCTTCCAACATCACTATCCTTTAGCCATGAATCCCAAGAGTGTCATGAACAGATCAAAACACCTTAAACGTGTATATTTAGATTTTGAATCTTTTCCTCCCAAGTTCATGAAATCTTCCATGACTGAATATGCTTCTGACCTATACTTGTTACCCAATTCGGATCGATCTTCGCAAGAACTGCGATTCCATACACAAAGTATCCCAGAAGAGAATGACAATTGTTGTAAAATCCAAACAAGTTCTCTTCAATATCATCATCAGAACCTAGTTTATTAATAAGCCCTCCCCATTGCTTTTCATACAAAAATCCGTTCCCTTAAAAAGTGCCATCTAACCATGGCTGAATGGTTTCTTTAAAGAATTTCTTAACAAGTGAAATCAAGTCAAGAAAACCAACTTCCTCAGCTATGCCTGCAAGCCTTGCAGCCCTTGCAATCGATTTGCCATAACAGGCAGATGAAGTATTAGCTATTTTTGAAGAACAAAGAGCACCAACATCTCTACAAAGAGCTTGTTTGATTTCATCATAGGAGTCTTGATTGACACCTCTAGTAGAGTGCCAAGATACTGGAACATGTTCTGCTTCCAACATCCATGAATCGCCAACAACACCAACAAGGCCACCATCAATGCTTCTGTACTTAAAATGTTTAAGAACAGTCACATTACCCTCATCTTTAGACAGAAGTTGAAGATGGAGAGGATGAGCTAACATCAACAAATTACCAAGCCCTTTCTTCTGCCATTTGTATTCAACACAATATGGCTTAGTGAACAAAGCATCTCCAGAAAGAGGGTAGCAAGAGCTTTACCTGTCAAGAACAGCCTCCTTTTCTGAGCTTGAATCCGGCATAACTCCAATCCGAACCATCACAGGAGCCTCATCAGAAGAAATGTTGGAGAAAGTGAGTTTCATGTCAAAGCTGAAACTAAATATGGTTGGTGAATAAGTATAGATAAGCCATTTCTGACCATTTTCAAGCTGAAGAGTGTACTTATTTGGTGAAGCATTTGAAGAAAAAGAAGAGATTTTATGGATGGAGGTTATGGAAAGAGATGCATTTTGAGACAGAGAAACGGTAACACAAGGGATTCCCCTAACAAGGAAGAAAGTGAGATTGGAAGAAGGAAACTCAAGAGTGACACTGAGATCACTGAAGGAAGATATAACATGGCGGGATTGAGAACCTTATGGGGGTAGAGATAGTCAGGGACGGATCCAGAAATTTTAATATGGAGTGGCCGAATTTTGAATTATAGTTCATTGGATAATGTACTATTCTACTTCATGATTGAATTGTTCTTTAATTAGAAAAAAAGCTGCAAACTTTAACATCATCATTTTTGTTCCACTATGCAACAATATTATGTAACTCAATGGGATAACTGATCTATAAGTCAGTCCTCATCAAGAACCATACATTCAACATTCAACATTCAACACACTATCACAATAATCTAAACCTTAAAATATTAGGGCAGCAATGACAAAAGCAACATTGTTTCTCATGACAGGATCCCATTTTTCTATAATCACGCCTGCTGTGAATCCACCACAAGAGATTGCTCAATGTGTTGCCAGCATCAAAACGCTTTAAGCTTCTAATCTTCTCCAATGCAACTTGATTGTTATAAATTCCTTCAAGTGCATACACAAACCCCATCCATCCGTCTCCTACTCTATATATAGATGGTGACCACTTCACAAGCTCCTTAACAAAATCAACATCGGAGAATAAGAACTCAGTAATAGGCAATAAGGGTAAAACATGAAAGCCAATCTTACACTCCCTCTCACATTGATAATAGCGCATTAGATCAAGTCTATAGTTAGCAGAAAGATAACCAACTAACTTATTTTCTTTTGCAAAATCATCTTCATAGAGATTATCACCCTCTTTCACATGCCACCACATCTTAGCAGCATGAATCTCCAATGATGCAAGAGTTGATCCAATGGAAGCAAGATGGATGTCACCATAAGCTAGGCCCATCAATGCAGCAGAATAGTAAATATTTACAGCTTCACTGTTGCTGTCTTGTTGCCATCCACTTTCCCAATAACAAAGATCTTCATATAAAGTCCAAGAGTGCAATTTGTACAGATCGAAGCACCTAAGACGTGTATATTTCGAGTTTGATCCTCTTGCCAAGTTCATAAAATTTGCCATAAGTGAGTAGGCTTTAGGCTTATATTTCATTCCCCAAGCTGGATCAATCTTTGCAAGCACTGCAATTCCATAAAGGAAGTACCCGGCACTGTATGCTTCAATACTAATCCTTCCCCATTTTGCATCATATAGAAATCCATTGCCATCAAAAGTGCCATCCAACCATGGCTGAATGGTTTCATGCAAGAACTTCTTCACGGATGGGACCACTTCAAGAAAACCAATCTCCTCGGCTATCAAAGCCAACCTTGCTGCCCTTGCAATAAATTTCCCATAATAATAATCTGAAATTGTTGTTATCTCAGAAGAACAAAGACCAGCTACATCTTTGGAAAGAGCTGATTTGATTTCATCAAAAGATTCTTCTTTGACACCTCTAGTAGAATACCAAGTCACAGGAACATGATCTGCTTTCAGCAACCATGAATCTCCGACAATACCAACAAGGTCCCCATCAATGCTCCTATACCTAAAATTTTCTAGAATAGTAACATTTCCCTCATCCTTGGATAAAAGTTGAAGATGAAGAGGGTGTGCTAACATTAACAAATCACCATTATCAAACCCTCTCTTTTCCCACTTATATTCAACACAATATGGCTTAGTAAACAAAGCATCACCAGATACAGGATAACAAGTGCTGTACCTGTCAAGAACATCCTCAAGTTCTGAACTTGAATTTGGCAACAATGCTATCCTCACTACCAGAGAAACCCCATGATCATGAGAAGTATATTTCTTTGAGAAAGAGATCATAGTCTCATAGCTGTTACTAACCTTGATTGGTAAAGAAGCATACAAAAGCCATGCTTGGCCATTGTCAAGCTTGAGGGCATACTTGGTGAGTGAAGAATTTGAAGGAAAGAAAGAGAATTTGTGAACAGTGGTTATTGAAAATAATGGTGTTTGATGAGAGACAGAGAAAGTAACATAAGGGCATCCCCTAACAAGGAAGAAAGTAAGATCAGAAGAAGGAATATCCAAAGTGACACTAAGATCACTGAAGGAAGATATAACATGATGATGTGATTGAGAACCTTGTTGGGTTTGTTGAGTTGAGGAAGAGATAGTGAGATCAGCTTTGAATACCTGCTCTATGGAACCAGAATGAACACGGCGAGATGGATAGCAGAGAGAAACAGAGGAAGCTGATGATTTGATGAGGTAAGGGTGAATGTACACTGAGTTGTGGCCATCTTCTTCAACAAAGTTCTGGAAGAAAGAATGTGTGGGTAAAGGCGATGAAAGAAGGTCCGGAGAGAAGAATTTGGGAGGGTCACCTTGATAATCCATTGATGGGAACAGAAAAGGATCATCTTTTTCTCCTGTGAGAGCCATTTTGAGTGAGAGACTCTGAGTTTTAGATGCAAATGTTTTTTCTAATTATTTATAAGAGTCGTGTTATAATACGATGAATGTCATTGTTGCATATCCATGTTTTTTTATTAGAGAAAACTATGCTAATGCCTCTTTAGAGAAAACAAGGGATAACTCATTTTAGTTACATGTTGGCTTTTAGACTGTGTTATAAGCTTTGGCTTTTGAAGTTACAATCAAACCATATGGTTGATCAAAAGACTTGATTGCTATATATTAAGAATCTTATGACAAAAAATAATTTAGATTAAATTATAAAAAATTTATCTTTCAATATTACTATCAGTATCATCATGATAAATCACTATCATAGTTGCATATCCATGTTTTTTTATTAGAGAAAACTATGCTGATGCCTCTTTAGAGAAGGCAAGGGATAATTTTAGTTACATGTTGGCTTTTAGACTGTAAAAAGACTTGATTGCTATATATTATAGGTGAGGGATACATGTGGAACCATTTTGGATATGCATTGACATGTGTTTTGCCTTTTCTATTTTATGGTTAAGTTTAGTTAATATTTGAAGTTATCCATCTGACTATAATAATTTTATCATCTGATTATTTTCATGTGCTGTATAGTTCATTAGCTACTGTGTTTAAAAAAAAATACTTCCTGAATTTTTAAAAATTAGAACCTGATTTTCAATTTATTGTTCAAAATCCTGGTTTTTCCTATAAGATGCTCCACTATCCTCGTTCTCTTTGCTCTGTTTTGCAAAGTGATGGGAAAAGGTTTATGCATTTTGTCTATCTTCCTAGTTATCCACTTTTTATAACATTCATATTTGCTATAATATTATTTCTAATATTTCCTTAATTAGATTGAAACTTGAATTAGCAATTATCAACCAATACATCTCTAAAATTTCACCACATAATTTCAAAATAAACATCCTCATTTAAAAATGATCATATTTCTGATATCCTTTTTTGTAATTTCTTTTTCAAATCTTTGCTGATTTATTTTCACAAGAGTAAATAGAAGCCTTATTTTTTTTCACATTGAGTAATGGAAAAGAGGTTACAATATACAAAACTTATACATAGTATCATCACTTTATGATAAGATTGAAATCATGATGAATAGTTTGACAATAAGGCAGTAATGACCGAATGAGTTGCCATCATAATCAAAACAACTTACTACTACCTCTGCTATGAATCCACCAAAGCAAATTACTAAATGAGTTCCCATTATCAAAATCCTTCAATCTTCTAATCTTCTCCAAAGCACTTTCATTATCATAAACTCCTTCCAATGCATACACAAATCCCTTCCACCCATCTTCAACACCTTTTCTATCCAAAGCAGGCATAGTCCATTCTACAAGCTTCTTCACAGAACTCTTATAAGAAAATAAGAATTCGGAAACAGGTACCAATGGCATAAGCTGAATCCCAAGCCTACACTCTTTCCGCACAGGAGGTGCAATCCATAATCGACTTTCTCTCTTATTAGACCATAGAACCCCAATTAACTTATTCTTTTTTACAAAATCTTTTTCATACATATTACTATCTCCTTCTCCATTCACATGCCACCACATTTTAGCTGCATGAATTTCCAATGCTGCAAGAGTTGATCCTAATATAACAAGTTCTGTATCATTATATGCCAAACCCCACAATGCTGCTGAATAGTATGCATTTATAGCTCACTTGTGCTCCCTTGATTCCTTCCGTCCGCAAATTCGGCTAGTCCTCCGGCCCAAGAGTGCAATTTGTAAAGATCAAAACACCTTAAACGTGTGTAATGATAATGATTCAAAGTTGAATGATAATGTTCAGCTTTTCCTCCTCCTAAGTTCATAAAATCTGACATAATTGAATAGGCTTGAGGCTTGTACTTCTTACCCCATTTTGGATCAATCTTTGCTAGCACTGCAATTCCATAGAGAAAGTATCCCAAATGATAATGGTGATCATTGTAAACTCCAAAGCCAAAATCAGCACCTGGATCAGTAGAACCTTGTTTGGTAACAATTCCGCCCCATTTCTCATCATATAGAAATCCATTCCCATTGAAAGTTCCATCTAGCCATGGACCAATGGTTTCACTCAAGAACTTCTTAACCACAGGAATCACATCAAGAAAATCAACTTCTTCTGCTATCAAAGCCAACCTTGCTGCCCTTGCTATCAATTTCCCATAAAAATAAGATGAAGTAGTTGTTATTGCAGAAGAATCTAGATTCTCAACATCTTTAGAAAGAGCTGATTTGATTTCATCATAGGATTCTTCTTTGACACCTCTGTTTGAATGCCAATTCACAGAAACAGGATCAGTTTTCAATAACCATGAATCTCCAATAACACCAACAAGCTCCCCATCAATGCTTCTATACTTACAATGTTTAAGAATAGATACATTACCCTCATATTTAGACAGAAGTTGAAGGTGGAGAGGGTAACATCAACGAATTACCAAAACCTTTATTCTGCCACTTGTATTCAACACAATACGGTTTAGTGAACAAAGCATCTCCAGAAAGCGGGCAGCAAGAGCTGTATCTGTCAAGAATAGCCTCGTTTACTGAGCTTGAATCTGACAGTACTGCTATCCGAAGCATCACAGGAGCCCCATCAGAAGAAAGATTGGCGAAAGTGATTTTCATGTCATGGCTGAAGCTAAATTTGGGTGGTGAAGAAGTATAGATAAGCCATTTCTGACCATTGTCAAGCTTAAGAGAATACTTAGTGGGTGAAGCATTTGAAGAAAAAGAAGAGATTTTATGTATAGAGGTTATAGAAAGAGATTCATGTTGAGACAAAGAAACAGTAACATAAGGGCTTCCCCTGACAAGGAAGAAAGTGAGATTGGAAGAAGGAAAATGAAGAGTGACACTAAGATCACTGAAGGAAGATATAACATGGCGGGAATGAGAACCTGTTGAGGAAGAGATAGTGAGATCAGGTGTGAAGACTTGTTGCATGGAATGAGAGGAGACAGAGAGAGAAGGGTAGCAGAGAGAAACAGAGGAATCAGAGGGTTTGATGAGGTAAGGATGAATATACTCTTGTATGTTGCCATCGTTGAGGACGAAGTTCTGGAAGAAAAATTTTTTTTAGTATATTTTTCAAATTTTTAATAGTAGAAATAAAAATATTAGAAAAATTAAAAAATATAACTTTTTCATATTCTCAATGTGCTGAATATATAAAAAATTTATATTATTATATTATGAAAATTTGTTTTTAAAATTAGGAAAATACTACTTCTACAATAAAATTCAGCTTTTATTCAATCTTTAAATTTAATATTTTATTATTTTAATTTTTTATCAACACATCTAAAATTCATATAAAAAAACTTATATATATACATAAGAATATAGTAAACAATATAAACACATCTAATATCTAATATTATAAGAATGCACTTTTAATATTTTATAATACATCCAAACCTTAGGTAAAAAAATTTATATATATACATAAGAACATAATAAACAACATAAACACATTCAAAATTAAGTATTGACACATATAAATTAAGTTAATATTACAACTTCCAAGTTCCAAATCAAATATATGAGTGAAAAAAATTATAATCACAAACATATTTAAAAAAAATAAAACACAGACATATTCAATATTATACATAAATTGAAAAAAACAGAACCTTTTATTAAAGGAAAAAAAAAAGGGATAACATGTTTCTATAAATGAACTCAACCAAATTTTTTTAAAATTTTGCCAGAGACATATTTTAAAATTTTACAGAAGGAAGATTTTACTAGTCATAAAAATCTGATTTGGAATATTTGGAATTTGTTAGGATTTATAAGTTTTAAATTTAAAATTTGAATTCGAATTTTAGTTAATTCGTTTTTGTAGATTTGTATTTAAATTTAAAAAAAAAACAATAAATCTATTTTAATGTGTTTGTTTTAATTTTTTTAAATTAATGTAATAAAAAGGCTAAATGAAAGACAAATTTAAAGGATATCTAGTTGAATTGTTAAAATTAAGATGATCATCTAAAGACATGAATAAAGAACTACCCAGGGTGGTTACTAGAACTTCCATTTTGAATTATAATTCATTGGATAGTGTACTGTTCTACCACATGATTCAATTGTTCTTTAATTAGAAAAAAAGGCTGCAAACTTTAACATCATCTTTTTTGTTCCACTATGAAACAATACTGTGTAACTCAATAGGATGACAGATCTATAAGCCAGTCCTCGTCAAGAACCACACATTCAACATTCAACACTCTCAATCACAATAATCTAAACCTTAAAATATTAGAGGAGTACATCTCATCAACATAAAAGAAAACAAATATTTTATCCAAATGTTAAACCAGAAAATAGATAATCCAAAAGTGATAAGCCTCATCACAATGTATTAACCATAAACATTGAAATCATTGTCAATTCTCAACAGCTGTAACGACAAAAGCAACATTGTTTCTCATGACAGGATCCCATTTTTCTATAATCATGCCTGCTGTGAATCCACCACAAGAGATTGCTCATTGTGTTGCCAGCATCAAAATCCTTTAAGCTTCTAATCTTCTTCAATGCAACTTGATTGTTATAAATTCCTTCAAGTGCATACACAAACCCCATCCATGTGTCTCCTTCATTGTATTCAGATGGTGTCGACTTCACAAGCTCCTTAACAAAATCAACATTGGAGAACATGAACTCAGTAATAGGCAATAAGGGTAAAACATGAAGGCCAATCTTAATCTCCCTCTCAGTATAACAATTGCGCATTTTACACAGTCTATGGTTAGCGAAAAGAGAACCAACTAACTTATTTTCTTCTGCAAAATAATCTCCATACAGATTATCACCCTCTTTCACATGCCACCACATCTTAGCAGCATGAATCTCCAATGATGCAAGAGTTGATCCAATGGAAGCAAGATGGATGTCACCATAAGCTAGGCCCATCAATGCAGCAGAATAGTAGATATTTACAGCTTCACTGGTGCTGTCCTGTTGAATCCCAACATCATCACAATGATTCGCTTCACTGGTGCTGTTCTGTTGCATCCCAACATCATCACAATGATTCGACAGGTATGTAGTCCAAGAGTGCAATTTGTACAGATCAAAACACCTTAGACGTGTATATTTCGAGTTTGTTTCTCTTGCCAAGTTCATAAAATTTGCCATAAGTGAGTAGGCTTTAGGCTTATATTTCATTCCCCAAGCTGGATCAATCTTTGCAAGCACTGCAATTCCATAAAGGAAGTACCCGGCACTGTGTGCTTCAATATGAATCCTTCCCCATTTTACACCATATTGCAAACCTTTTCCATCAGAAGTTCCATCCAACCATTGCTGAATCATTTCATGCAAGAACTCCTTCACAGCTGGGATCACATCAACAAAGCCAACTTCTTCAGCTATTAGAGCCAACCTTGCTGCTTTTGCAATGATTCTCCCATCATAGTAAGCCTCATTTGTTGTTATGCCAAGAGAACCTAGGGCAGCAACATCTTTGGAAAGAGCTGATTTGATTTCATCACAGAAACGTAGGTTAACACCTCTGATAGAGTGCCAAGTTACAGGAATATGATCTGCTTTCAATGACCATGAATCTCCAACAACACCAACAAGGTTACCATCAATGCTCCTATATTTAAGATCTTCAAGAACAGTAATGTTACCCTCATCCTTGGATAAAAGCTGAAGATGGAGAGGGTGTGCTAACATTAACAAATCACCAAACCCTCTCTTCTCCCACTTATATTCAACACAATACAGCTTAGTAAACAAAGCATCACCAGATACAGGGTAGCAAGTGCTGTACCTGTCAAGAACATGCTCAAGTTGTGAACTTGAATTTGGCAACAATGCTATCCTTACTACCAGAGGAACCCCGCCTCCATCATTACCAGCAGAAGTAATAGCCTTGGAGAAAGCAAGAATGTCATTGCTGTAACTAAACTTGATTGGTAAAGAAGCGTATAGAAGCCATGTCTGACCATTGTCAAGCTTAAGTGTATACTTAGTGAATGTATCATTTGAAGTAAAGGAACAAAATTTGTGCACAGTGGCTATGGAAATTAATGATGTGTGATGGGAGACAGAGAAAGTGACATAAGGGCTTCCCCTAACAAGGAAGAAGGTAAGATCAGAAGAAGGAGTACCCAAAGCGACACTAAGATCAGTGAAGGAAGATATGACATGAGGATGAGAATGAGAACCTTGTTGAGTTTGTTGAGTTGAGGAAGAGATGGTGAGATCAGGTTTGAATACCTGGTATATGTAACGATAATCAGCACGGCGAGATGGATAGCAGAGAGAAACAGAGGAAGCTGATGATTTGATGAGGTAAGGGTGAATGTACACTGGGTTGTTGCCATCTGCTTCAACAAAGTTCTGGAAGAAAGAATGTGTGGGTAAAGGCGATGAAATAAGGTCTGAAGAGAAGAATTTGGGAGGGTCACGTTGATCATCCGTTGACGGGAACAGAAAGGGTTCATCTTTTTCTCCTGTGAAGGCCATTTTGACAGGAAGAACTTGTTAACTTGAGTGGCCCACAAATCTCTTTTTCAAATTATTTATAGGATTTTCCCGTTGTGTGCCCTAAGCATATATAATATATAATATATATTATATATTGCTAAATACCTCTTCCGCTCCCTTATCTTTTTCTCTTGAAATATAGTGCATCATAATCATTTTTAAATTAAATTTTGTTAGATAGTTAATAACTTTTGTGAACAATGTCAACAATGGAATCTAAAATTGATATTATAAAATAAAAATATACTACATTTTCAAATTACTTACTTAAATCTTAATATTAAAATAATCATCCATTTGCATATTTAGTAAATTAAACATTTCATATATCAATTATTCACATTATTTAGTATTTTTATTGTTTATTTATATTTTTCTTTTTAAATTTCATTCAAATCCTCGTCAAATAAAAAAAATAGACAAAAACAACCTCTACCGGATAACAAACGATTACCAGATATCAGTTCTAACTTCTATAGATTGGAGAAACTAAAAATCCTCTCTTAACATCTTTCTTTTCTTCTTCGTCCTCCTTCTCTTTTCCTCTATTTTCTTCCTCTTCTTGTGTGTACTAAATAATCTTTTTATAATTTTTCAAATTCTACCGGTATATAAGTAACTACTATATAGATTCACCGAAAAATTACCATTTATAGGATTTCAAATAGTGCAAAATTCGAACACCAAAATTTTCAATCAAATTGCATCAATGGACAACAAGAAAAAGAAGACTTGGGATGTGTGAAAGAAGGTATTTTGTGAAATAGGAGAGGGTGGCATGGTCAAGGATGGGTTGGGAAGGGGACTGGCATGGTCAAGAGTGTATACGTGGTTGCTATCTGGAATATTCGTGGCAGTTTTAGGGCTAATCTAATGGAAGGTGGTTTAGGGTGGTGGTGGTTTAAGCCGAGGAAGAAGAAGAGGGAACCACGGTGATAGTGTTGAAGGTGAAATTCGATAATGATGCTTATGGAGATGGAGATGCGAAGAGAAAATGGAAGAGAAGATGTTATGACCGAAGAAAAAAAAAAGAAGAGGGGTTTAATGAGTCACGTGACTCACCCCCTCCCCAACCCCACTTATTTTCTTTCACCCGAAATCCTTCTCCCTTTTCTTTCAATTTCATTTCTTCTTCTTCTTCTTCTTCTTCTTCTTGAAATCATACACTATCATTAAATCCACTTCTTTCATTTTACTTCCTTCTCCTTCTCTTCTCTTCTTTATTTTATTCATTCAAATTTCTTTTATCACAACCCTAAATCATGGAGCTTCAACCTATTTAGTGAAGAAAGTATTCAACTTTTGAGTTCTGGTTATTATTGAGGCTTCAAGGTAACTCTTTGACTCAATAATTAGCTATATCTCAAATTTTTAGCATCCCTGTACTTGTGGGTATAGCAAAATCCGAATTAGGGTTATTAGGGTTAGAAAATTTGGGGCTTTTGTCAATGTGAGTAAGATTATGTTAATTGACAATATTAGTAGCTCACAAATATCATTATTGTCATATTTTTAGAGTTGTAGAGTTATTGGACATCATTTGGTAGCTCGTTGACGCACTCAGAATTGCTTCCGGTTCTTTGAAATCAAGTTGTGAGTGAATATTATATCTATAATTATTTTTAAATATATTATTATCAATATCTATCTTGAATCATTAATTTTGGAGTTTAAAAATATTTTATTATTGTGATTTTTGAATTTTTGAAAATAAATATTGATTTGTGAAACTTACAATTTTATAACAAAATACACACGAGACGATATTTATATATTTTGTAAAGTATAAATGTTTTCTTATTTGACTTATTTAAATTTTAATTAAATTTTAGTATGCAATCTTATATATATTGATTTGCTATGGAATTTAATAGTATGTTATAAGCACCAGAGATTTTTTATAAGTGATTTGGTTTGGATTGGCTTGGGAGACTCTGACTAGAAAACCGCAGTTAACGGCGGTTATGACGTTAACCTAGATGCATCTGACTCAGACCTCAGCTAGCAGGGGCGTTGCTAGCCTAACGTGTAGGCCACACGTTGGATCTGTTATGCCATACGGGCACACTAGAGGAAAGGGCTACCCTTAGAGGTGGAGCCGCCCTAGGTGTGTAATATTTGATTTGATTTGACTTCTGGAATGAGAACTCCCATTTCAGTTCATCCGCTTAATTATTTATTTAATTATTTGTATAACTAATTAATATGAATTCTTCATCTTTAGAAAGAAATATAATTTTCAAGGTAAACTTTGTATTGTCTTGTGTGGGTTATAGATGTAATGTTTGCTCACTGAGTTGCAAAACTCACCCTATTATATTCCATGTTTTTCAGATACAGGAGTCATTCCAGGTTCCATTCCACCTGCCCCTCAGTAGATCTTAGTCATTTTGGTGAGCTCTTCTTCTTTCCAAGGGCTAAGTAATTATGTAATGGAATCTTTGCTCAAAATTTAGATTATGTCAATGCTCCATACGTCACAGGCAGGATCCTCGTGTGGGTTATGTTATTTTAAATCTTGAACTGTTTAGGTAGTAATTATGATTTGGTTATGTAAGACTTATGGATATAATCATATACTCTAGTTATCAACTTTAAATATATATATATATATATATATATGATGCGTATTTTGGATATATTTGATTGTGGATATGATTGGAATGTGTTGTTGTTGTTGTCCTTGGAAATGGATGTTTATTATTAATACAGGAAGTTAATATTTATGTTGGTAAGGTCCTAGAAACAGAAGAGATTCTGTCCATTTTTCTAAAAATTTGGTCTTTTGGCTTGCTGAGAGACTTGTCCCTTGAGCGCCAGTCATGGCTTGGTTCGGGTCATGACAAAATGCTATCAGAGCCTTAGGTTTTCCTGTGTAATATGGAGCAAGTGTTCTTTAGTAAGATCACAATTGTGCAACTGGAAGCCGGCCCATTTTCACAAAGTGTGATGTTACTAGAGGCCTATAGGAAGTTGTCCTCAATCTTTTGGTCTCGTAATTCTTTCTGTTTGTCCTATTGTCTTTGAACTTCATATACATATGTCGTTGGTGATCCAATCGCTTTATTTACTCAATAGGTGGAAGATGCCACCTAAGAAAAGACGTGGTAGAGCTGTTAATGCTCCTGATACTGCTGAATCCAATAGGTCAGTTTCTCCGCCACTTGGAGCACTTCGACAAAGGCCAAGGAGCCAAAGGATAGCTGATAGGCGCGAAGGAGAGATACCCTGCGAGAGAGTTTAAGAGAACCCCGCAGTAATGGAGGCTCAACCGGACTTAGCAGCTGAATTGAGGGGAATGAATCAAACTCTTAATGCGGTGTTACAGGTTCTAACAACAACAAATAGGGGCGGAGCAAAAATTCCTAATATGCCAAATCCTCAACCTCATAGGGTTCATCAATTGTTTGGGGATCAAGAGCCATCAATTGAAAAATATTTGAAGTTGAATTCGTCCACTTTCAATGGAGATTCATTGGATGAAGATCCACAACAATATCTAGAGGATGCGAAGAAAGCAATTCGAGCTCTCAGGTGCACCAAGGAATGGGCTGTTGAGTTAGTATCCTACAACTTGCGTGGTTCAGCAAGGTATTGGTATGAGTCTCTTCTTGAGAGCAAAGAAGCAGCTGGACTTCCTCCTCCTTCTTGGGAAGAGTTCACTGAAGAGTTTCTTGCTCGATTTTATCCAGCTAACAAGCAAGCAGAAGATGCAATTGCCTTTGAAAGATTAAGGCAAGAGAATATGACCGTGACTGAGTATGCTAAGGAGTTTACTAGACTTTCTAAGAGTGCTCCATACTTAATGAATTCAGAAGAGATGAAAGTACGCCAGTTCGTTCGTGGGTTGGCAGAACCTATGTTCACCACTCTTATGCCTGAAGTCGGACGTATGTCTTTCAAGGATGTCCTAAACTCTGCTTATGGAATTGAAGCTGGGATAGCGGAGAGAAATGCTTTTAAGGATGTTGGTAAGAAGCCTAAGATGAAGGGACAATTTTCTGGTGGAGCTAGTTCAGGAGGATTTCAGTCTCGTCATGGTCAGACTAATCAGCAAGGTTATTCGGGGTATCGAGCTCGTCCTCAAACATCTTTTGGTGGGGTTGCTTCTTCTGGATCTGCTCCAATGAGTGTTTCGAATCCCAGACCTTTTGTTAAGAGCACCTCTCAATCTAGTGCACAAGGTTCAAATCAGACAAGACCAGCGCAGCCTTACTGCCATCAGTGTGGGAGTTACCATTCTGGTATATGTTTCAAGGCTACTGGAGCATGTTTTGGTTGTGGTCAATATGGTCATCTTAGGAGAGATTGTCCAAATGTTAGAGGAGGCTTTGCTCCAGGCATTGCACGTCCTACAACACCAATGCCATCATCTTCAGCTATGTCTATTGGAAATTCTTCTGGTCTTAGTGGCAGAGGAGCAGGTGGCAGGGGTCAGACTTATAACAGAGGAGGGAGCCAAAGAGGAAGAGGTCAGGCACGTGTGTATGCTTTAACACGTCAAGATGCTCAAGCTTCTAATGTTGTGGTGGCAGGTACTTTACAAGTTTGTTCTTTAGATGCTCGAGTGTTATTTGATACGAGTTCTCATTATTCATATGTATCTCCACATCTTGCATCTCGTTTCGATAAACAACCTGAACTGTTATCCCACCCATTTCATGTTGCCACTCCAATTGGAGTCTCCACGGTGGTTCGAGTCGTGTTTTGATCTTGTGTTGTTAGAATTAATACGGTTGAAACCTTAGCTGATTTGATCCTTTTAGAACCAATGGAAGATATTGATGTCATCTTAGGCATGGATTGGTTAGCAGCTTGTCATGCTGATGTGGGCTGTTACTCCAAAACTGTGAAGTTTGACATACCGGGTATCTCACCTTTTGTTTTTAAGGGTGATGATTGTCCCACTTTAGCTAGCATTATCTCATCTATGAGTGCGATGCAATTGATGGATAAGGGAAACCAAGGATTTCTGACAGTTGTTAGAGATATTGATGCCGAAGTGCCTAGCCTTGATCAGGTTCCTATTGTTAGAGAATTCTTTGACGTGTTCCCTGATGAGCTACCGGGGATGCCGCCTGACCGTGAAGTTGAGTTTTCCATAGAATTGGCTCCGGGAGTCCAACCTGTGTCCATTCCTCCCTATCGTATGGCTCCAACTGAATTACGGGAATTAAAGGTTCAATTAGAAGATATGCTAGAGAAAGGATTCATTCGTCCTAGCACTTCTCCGTGGGGAGCTCATGTTCTATTCGTAAAGAAGAAGGATGGAACGATGCGACTATGTGTGGATTATCGTCAGCTCAATAAGACAACTGTTCGCAACAAGTATCCATTGCCAAGGATTGATGATTTGTTCGATCAACTTCAAGGAGCTACCTGTTTCTCAAAAATCGACTTGCGTTCAGGGTACCATCAATTGAAGATAAAAGAGGAAGACATTCTAAAAACTGCTTTTCGTACTCGCTATGGGCACTATGAGTTCTTAGTAATGTCCTTTGGTCTGACGAATGCGCCTGCAGCTTTCATGGACTTAATGAATCGAGTCTTCAAACCTTTCTTCGATCGTTTTGTTATCGTCTTCATCGATGATATCTTGGTGTATTCGAAAAGTGCTACAGAGCATGAGTATCATTTGAGGATTATGTTACAAACCTTAAGGGATCACAAACTCTATGCTAAGTTTTCTAAATGTGAGTTTTGGCTGGATCAAGTGACATTCTTGGGGCATGTGGTATCAAAAGATGGAATCATGGTAGATCCAAACAAGGTTGAAGCCGTTCAGAAGTGGCCAAGGCCTACTACAGTGACAGAAATTCGTAGCTTTCTAGGGTTGGCCGGCTACTATCGGCGATTCATCAAGGACTTCTCGAGAATTTCGGCACCATTAACTAAGTTAACTCAGAAGAATGTGAAGTTTCAATGGTCAGAAGCTTGTGAGGAAAGTTTCCAGACAATTAAGGCTTGTCTAATCTCAGCACCGGTTCTTGTTTTACCTTCTGGGTCAGGGGGATTCTCGGTCTTTTATGATGCATCTCGGATAGGATTGGGTTGTGTATTGATGCAGCATGGTCGCGTCATTGCCTATGCCTCGCGACAACTCAAGAAGCATGAGCAGAATTATCCAATCCATGACCTGGAAATGGCAGCAGTCATTTTTGCTTTGAAGATTTGGAGACACTACCTTTATGGGGAGACCTGTGAGATCTATACGGATCACAAGAGTTTGAAGTATATATTTCAACAGAAGGATTTAAATTTGAGGCAACGGAGATGGATGGAGTTGCTAAAAGATTACGATTGTACCATTTTGTATCATCCTGGAAAGGCAAATGTTGTAGCAGATGCCCTCAGTAGAAAATCTATGGGTAGCTTGGCCCATATCACTCTTGGAAAGAGACCAATTGTTGAAGAAGTCCATCAATTGGAGGCCGGTGGAATTCAATTTGACCTTGGAGAATCAGAAGTTTTCTTAGCACATGTTCGAGCCCAATCTTCCCTAATAGAACAGATCAAGGTTGCACAAAGTGATGATCCGAAACTAAGAAAGCTTATGGAAGATGTTTGCAATGGGAGAAACTCAGACTTTTCTCTTGATCAAGATGTATTGCGTTGTGGTCAACGCTTATGTGTGCCAGATAACCTCGACTTGAAGAAAGCTATTTTGGAGGAGGCTCACAATTCTAAGTACACAGTTCATCCTGGCTCCAATAAGATGTATCAAGATTTGAAACAATTGTTTTGGTGGGAAGGCATGAAGAAAGACATAGGAGTTTTTGTTTCTCATTGCTTAATTTGCCAACAGGTTAAAGCTGAACATCAAAGACCTGCTGGGTTATTGCAACAGATTGAGATACTTGAATGGAAGTGGGAAAGGATTACGATGGATTTTGTAACAGGTTTACCTCGTAGTTTTAAAGGTTTTGATTCAATTTGGGTAATTATGGATAGAATGACGAAGTCAGCTCACTTTCTTCCGGTGAAAACAACTTTCAGTGCATCTCGATATGCTCAACTTTATGTTGATGAGATAGTTAAACTGCATGGAATTCCAGTGTCCATTATTTCAGATCGCGGACCTCAGTTCACCTCTCATTTTTGGAAATCTTTTCAAAGAGCGTTAGGAACTTGTTTGGATCTTAGCACAGCTTTTCACCCTCAAACTGATGGGCAATCAGAGAGGACGATCCAGATATTGGAAGACATGTTAAGGTGTTGTGTTCTAGATTTTGGTGGGAATTGGGACAACTATCTACCTTTGATCGAGTTCTCTTATAATAATAGTTATCAAGCCAGCATTCAAATGGCACCATTTGAGGCTCTTATGGTAGAAGATGCAGGTCACCTATTGGGTGGTTTGAGGTTGGTGAGGCTAAGCTTTTGGGGCCAAATTTGGTACAAGATGCAGTTGAGAAGGTTCGCATAATAAGAGAACGTTTATTAGCAGCTCAGAGTAGGCAGAAGGCTTATGTTGATAATAGAAGGCGTAACTTAGAGTTTTCAGTGGGTGATCAGGTATTTCTTAGAGTGTCGCCTATGAAGGGAGTGATGAGGTTTGGGAAAAGAGGCAAGCTTAGTCCTCGATACATTGGTCCATTTGAGATTTTGGACAGAATAGGTGCAGTTGCTTATTGCTTGGCATTGCCGCCTGAGTTGTCTACGATTCATCTAGTCTTTCACGTATCAATGTTGCGCAAATATCTTCATGACCCATCTCATGTGCTCGTACCACAAGCCATAGAGATAAAGGAGGATTTATCATTTAAAGAGGAACCGGTGGCTATAGTCGATCGCCAAGTAAAGAAACTACGTTCTAAAGAGATAGCATCTGTGAAAGTTGTTTGGAAGAATCATTCAGTAGAAGAAGCAACTTGGGAAGTAGAGGATGCCATGCGCGACAAATATCCATATTTGTTTGAGTTTGAAGGTAACTATCACACTTATCACCATATATGAATTTGAAATTCGGGGACCGAATTTCTTAAGGAGGAAAGAATGTTATGACCGAAAAAAAAAAAGAAGAGGGGTTTAATGAGTCACGTGACTCATCCCCTTCCCCAACCCCACTTATTTTCTTCTTCTTCTTCTTCTTCCTTTCCATCTTCTCATCTCTTTTTCTTGAAATCATACACTATCATTAAATCCACTTCTTTCATTTTACTTCCTTCTCCTTCTCTTCTCTTCTTTATTTTATTCATTCAAATTTCTTTTATCACAACCCTAAATCATGGAGCTTCAACCTATTTAGTGAAGAAAGTATTCAACTTTTGAGTTCTAGTTATTATTGAGACTTCAAGATAACTCTTTGACTCAATAATTAGCTATATCTCAAATTTTTAGCATCCCTATACTTGTGGGTATAGCAAAATCCGAAATAGGGTTATTAGGGTTAGAAAATTTGGGGCTTTTATTAATGTGAGTAAGATTATGTTAACTGACAATATTAGTAGCTCACAAATATCATTATTGTCATATTTCTAGAGTTGTAGAGTTATTGGACATCATTTGGTAGCTCGTTGACACGCTCAGAGTTGCTTCCGGTTCTTTGAAATCAAGTTGTGAGTGGATATTATATCTATAATTATTTTTAAATATATTATTATCAATATCTATCTTGAATCATTAATTTTGGAGTTTGAAAATATTTTATTATTGTGATTTTTGAATTTTTGAAAATAAATATTGATTTGTGAAACTTACAATTTTATAAAAATACACACGAGACGATATTTATATATTTTGTAAAGTATAAATGTTTTCTTATTTGACTTATTTAAAATTTAATTAAATTTTAGTATGCAATCTTATATATATTGATTTGCTATGGAATTTAGTAGTATGTTATAAGCACTAGAGATTTTTTATAAGTGATTTAGTTTGGATTGGCTTGGGAGACTTTGACTAGAAAACCGCAGTTAACGACAGTTATGACGTTAACCTAGATGCATCTGGCTCAGACCTCAGCTAGCAGGGGCGTTGCTAGCCTAATGTGTAGGCCACACGTTGGATCTGTTATACCGTACGGGCACACTAGAGGAAAGGGTTACCCTTAGAGGTGGAGCCGCTCTAGGTGTGTAATATTTGATTTGATTTGACTTCTGGATTGAGAACTCCTATTTCAGTTCATCCGCTTAATTATTTATCTAATTATTTGTATAACTAATTAATATGAATTCTTCATCTTTAGAAAAAAATATAATTTTCAAGGTAAACTTTGTATTGTCTCGTGTGGGTTATAGATGTAATGTTTGCTCACTGAGTTACAAAACTCACCCTATTATATTCCATGTTTTTCAGATACAGGAGTCATTCCAGGTTCCATTCCACCTGCCCCTCAGTAGATCTTAGTCATTTTGGTGAGCCCTTCTTCTTTCCAATGGCTAAGTAATTATGTAATGGAACCTTTGCTCAAAATTTAGATTATGTCAATGCTCCATATGCCACAGGCAGGATCCTCGTGTGTGTTATGTTATTTTAAATCTTGAACTGTTTAGGTAGTAATTATGATTTGGTTATGTAAGACTTATGGATCTAATCATATACTCGAGTTATCAACTTGATATATATATCTATATATATGATGCGTATTTTGGATATATTTGATTGTGGATATGATTGGAATGTGTTGTTGTTGTTGTCCTTGGAAATGGATGTTTATTATTAATACAGGGAGTTAATATTTATGTTGGTAAGGTCCTAGAAACAGAGGAGATTCTGTCCATTTTTCTAAAAATTTGGTCTTTTGGCTTGCTGAGGGAGCTGTCCCTTGAGCACCAGTCATGGCTTGGTTCGAGTCATGACAGAAGAGGAAGAAAATAGAAGAGAAGAGGATGAGGATGAAGAAGAAGAGGAATATGTTAAGAGGGAGATTTTTAGTCCCTCTAACCAAAGAAATTGACACCTGGTACTGGTAACCGTTTGTTATCCGATTGCAGAGGCGTTTTGTTTATAAATACCAAATCAGTACTCAAAAGATTCTGGTGCTGATAAAATAGTCCCTAACTTTTGTTATTGACAAAATAGTTTTAAAATTTGACAAATATGTTTCCAAATTTACCGGAACACATTTTCGGCTAGCACAATTTTAATGTGACTACTGCATTTTGATGAGATGGCAAACTCCCAATCCTAATCTCTCTCCCCAACCCTATTGAGAATCTTATATTATATAGTTAGTTATATAACTTTTAATTTATAAAACGTTATAACATTAATGTTTGGTATAATTTTTAAAATTAACTTGTAATTTTCTAAAAAGTTATTTTAGTATCTAAAAAAAAATTAAAATAAAAAAGTGACTTCTCTTATAATAAAAAGTTTTTTATTTTTTTTAAATAAATAATTTTAAAATTAAAAAACTAAACATAAAATAATTTATTTATAAATTATTTTTAATATAAGTTCTTATTTTTTAATATGGTGTTATAAGCCTATATGAATAAAATTGATGTACAAGTTTGGGACTCAAACAGAGGTGGATCCATATTGAGTTATCTTGTTCAACTAAGACTTAACATTATCATCTAAAGACAAGTGAAATTTATGATGACCATCTTCATCATCTTGGATACTTCCTCTATGGTATGCATATTATGTAGAATATTACTGAAGCTGTGAATGCATATTATGCAGCAGCATTTATGGTATGGGGTACGGTGGCATTTAAATGAGGATCATAGAGATAGCGGAATATGATTTGTTCCTCATGAGTTTAAATTGTAGCTTGGATAATTCATCTTCTACCATTGTTACCAATTTCTGAAGTCTTGTTTACTAATCTTGGTTTTGTGAAGGAGGTTGTGGAGTGGACTAGTTATGATGTTTGGGAAGGAAGGAAGGCATTTTGTGTATGCATTAGAAGGTGTTTATGTCAATGAAGTTGCATTGAAGAAGATAAGAAACCTAAGTGTTTTTTTTTATAGATAGATGTCTCTTGTTACTTTGAATCATAATTTATAAAATCTGTTTTATGGTAAATCTTCTGGTTATTGATAAAGCATAAACAATAATAAATAATATAAAACAAAACAAATGGTATTCAATAGTAATAACAATTATAATAAAAATTTAATATATTTTGAAATTTATTAAAAGTTTAATATATTTAATTAATATATTATCTAACAATTATTAATTAATATTTTTGTATAAACATAAATTTATATGAGTAATTATTATTTAAGAATGAGTTTAATTTTAATATATTGATAATGTAAAATATTTTATATAATCAATCGATTATATCTATTTTTTTAAATTATTATTTATATAATTAATATAAAAATAATTATTTTTACTAATACATAATTATGTAATTGAAGATACGTATAAAATTATTTTATATAACTTTATTAGAAGTTACAAAAAATATTTTATTAAAAGTTACGAAAAATATAAGTTTTTCATATTTCCAATGTATTGAATATATTAATAGCACTTCCATTTTGAATTATAGTTCATTGGATAGTGTACTGTTCTACTACATGATTCAATTGATCTTTAATTAGAAAAAAGGCTGCAAATTTTAACATCATCTTTTATGTTCAACTATGCAACAATATTATGTATCTCAACAGGATAATGACAGAATAATAAGTAAGTGCTCATCAAGAACCCTACATTCAATATTCACCACTCTCAATCACAATAACCTTTAAATGGGCAGCACATCTCAACAACAAAAAATGAAAATAAATATTTTATCCAAATGTTAAACCAGAAAATAGATAATACAAAAGTGAAAAGCCTCATCACAATGTATTAACCATAAACATTGAAATCATTGTCAATTCTCAACAGCTGTAACGACAAAAGCAACATTGTTTCTCATGACAGGATCCCATTTTTCTATAATCATGCCTGCTGTGAATCCACCACAAGAGATTGCTCATTGTGTTGCCAACATCAAAACCCTTTAAGCCTCTAATCTTCTTCAATGCAACTTGATTGTTATAAATTCCTTCAAGTGCGTACACAAACCCCATCCACATGTCTAATACACTGTATTCAGATGGTGTCGACTTCACAAGGTCCTTGACAAAATCAACATTGTTGAATAAGAACTCAGTAATTGGCAATAAGGGTAAAACATGAAGGCCAATCTTAATCTCCCACTCAGTATAACAATCGCGCATTTTACTCATTCTATGGTTAGCTAAAAGAAAACCAACTAACTTATTTTCTTTTGCAAAATCATCTTCATAGATATTATCACCCTCTTTCACATGCCACCACATCTTAGCCGCATGAATCTCCAACGATGCAAGAGTTGACCCAATGGAAGCAAGATGGATGTCACCATAAGCTAGGCCCATCAATGCAGCAGAATAGTAAATATTTACAGCTTCACTGGTGCTGTCTTGTTCCCCTCCTGAAGCCCAAGAGTGCAATTTGTATAGATCGAAATACCTTAGACGTGTATATTTCGAGTTTGATCCTCTTGCCAAGTTCATAAAATTTGCCATGAGTGAGTAGGCTTTAGGCTTATATTTCATTCCCCAAGCTGGATCAATCTTTGCAAGCACTGCAATTCCATAAAGGAAGTACCCAGCACTGTATGCTTGAATACCAATCCTTCCCCATTTTGCATCATATCGAAAACTTTTGCCATCAGAAGTTCCATCCAACCATGGCTGAATGGTTTCATGCAAGAACATCTTCAGAGTTGGGATCACATCAATAAAGCCAACTTCTTCAGCTATTAGAGCCAACCTTGCTGCTCTTGCAATGATTCTCCCATTACGGTCAGCAACTGTTGTTGATATATAAACCGTACCTAGAGTAACAACATCTTTGGAAAGAGCTGATTTGATTTCATCAAAAAAATGTTGGTTAACACCTCTGATAGAGTACCAAGTCACAAGAACATGATCTGCTTCTAACAACCATGAATTTCCAATAACAGCAACAAGTTCCCCATCAATGCTACTATACTAAAAAATTTTAAGGATAGTCACATTACCCTCACCTTTAGACAGAAGTTGAAGATGGAGAGGGTGTGCTAACATTAACAAATCACCAAACCCTCTCTTCTCCCACTTATATTCAACACAATATGTCTTAGTGAAGAAAGCATCACCAGATACAGGGTAACAAGTGCTGTACCGGTCAAGAACATCCTCACTTGCTGAACTCGAATTTGGCAACAATGCTATCCTCACTATCACATTAACCCCATCTCCATCGTCAGTAATCACGCCATCGCTGTAACTAAACTTGATCGGTGAAGAAGCGTATATAAGCCATGTCTGATCATTGTCAAGCTTAAGTGTATACTTGGTTAATGAATCATTTGAAGTAAAGGAAGAAACTTTGTGCACAGTGGATATGGAAAGTGGAGGTGTGTGATGGGAGACAGAGAGAGTAACAAAAGGGCATCCCCTAACAAGAAAGAAAGTAAGATGAGAAGAAGGAATATCCAAAGTGACACTGAGATCACTGAAGGAAGATATGACATGACAATGAGATTGAAAACCTTGTTGGGTTTGTTGAGTTGAGGGAGAGATAGTGAGATCAGCTTTGAATACCTGGTCTATGAAAGTTGAATGAACACGGCGAGATGGAAAGCAGAGAGAAATAGAGGAAGCTGATGATTCGACGTTGTAAGGGTGAATGTACACTGGGTTGTTGCCATCTGCTTCAACAAAGGGCTGGAAGAAAGAATGTGTGGGTAAAGATGATGAAAGAAGGTCTGAAGATAAGTATTGGGGAGGGTTACTGTCATAACTCGTTGATGGGAACAGAAAAGGTTCATCTTTTTCTCCTGGTAAAGCCATCTTTGATAGGAAGAACTTTTCAACTTCAGCTACACGCAAATGTCTTTTCTAATTATTTATAAGAGTTGTAATTTATGAAGAATAAATTCATTGTTTTTTGGTAATCAAAAGGTCAAGAATAGAATTACGTCAGACACACAAGAATTTATTGTTAATAAGGTCAGTTGAAAAGTTTCAAAAATATTTTTTTTGAATTTTTGACTTATGAAAATTAGTAGTATTAATATTAGGTGTAATCTTTAAAATTAAATTACGACTTTTTAATAAATTATTTAAGAACTTATAAAAAATTAAAAAAATAACTTCTCTCATAATATTATTACTTTTTATCATATTTTTATAAAATAAATATTTTTAAAATAAAAAATATAAATACAAAATAATTTATTTATAAACTATTTTTAATATAATCATTTATTATTTAAACTTTTTTCCCAAACCGAACCTAAATTGGATTTGTATTGCATTATTTGACTTATTTGGAGTGACAAATATGAATGACCATTTCTCCAATCAAACTATTTTGGGTCGTCCAAAAACTTAATAGTGGATGTGCAAAAATTCTAAGGTTAGACTACATATTTATGAAGCTATGAAAAGAGAATGCTTCTACATGTATAAATAGGAAAAGTGTGGTTCCAGAATAATACACAGCAATAACAACAATTTTTCTTTCTTTATATTGCTAATATTCTTCTTTCTCTATTTAGGTTACTACATATAAATAAATATATGAATTATCTCTATATTGAGTTAATTATACTAATGAATATTAATATACTAAGATCTTCTATTTACATATTTTTATTTTATATTTAGTACATCTTATTTATTTATTTATTTTACAACAGGCTTGTGGTATATATTGAGTTTTTTTTTTTTTTTTAGTTTGAATGTGTTGGCAAATAAAAGACTTAAACCGATGCCATTTCCAAAGTTTTAATCATAAAGATAGTAATTATGATCTCTACCTTTTCCAAAGCCAAAAAAAGTAACTCAAATTTGATTTGAGCATCCAAAAAGTCACCTCAGTGATAATTCTTAAATGTGGCGCTATAAGTCTATATGAACAAAATTGATGTGCAATTTTGGGATTCAGACAGAAGAGGATAGATAAGGATATTGCGTTATCTTGTTCAACTAAGACTTAACATTATCATCTAAAG
Organism: Arachis hypogaea; assembly: GCF_003086295.3. Classification (NCBI taxonomy): domain Eukaryota; kingdom Viridiplantae; phylum Streptophyta; class Magnoliopsida; order Fabales; family Fabaceae; genus Arachis; species Arachis hypogaea. The sequence continues at coordinate 125,767,656 of NC_092039.1, forward strand.
ACAAGTGAAATTTATGATGAGCATCTTCATCATCTTGGATACTTCCTCTATGATATGCATATTACATAGAATATTACTGAAGCTGTGAATGCATATTATGGTATGGGGTGGCATTTGAATTAAATGAGGGTCACATAATGCTGGGCTAACAAGAGAGATAGCGGAATATGGTTTGTTCCTTAAATTGTAGGCTTGGGATAATTCATCTTCTACCATTGTTATCACAGGTGGAGTTAGAAATTTTTTTAGAAGGGCCAACACAAACTATAAGTTAAGAAGGGAGAAAAATTGAAGATTCAGAAGGAATCAAATTGAAAAATTAGGTAGTATTTGGTAGAAAGATAGAGACAAAAATATTGAGTCTGAAAGACAAAGATTAAGAGACAGATATTGAAATAAATTTTAATAAATTTTAGTATTCTGTTTGGTATAATGTGAGAGATAGAAATTAAAACAAGAATGAAGTTTTAATTTAATTTGCACAAAAAATAAAATTGGAATTAATTAATTGTAATGAGGATATTTTAGGTATAGAATGTTATTAAAGTTTTGATCTTCATCTCTACAAATTTTAGTCCTTTGTGTTCTTATTTTTTGGAAGTACTGAAATACTGAAATATTGAAAATAGAAACAGAAATTTTAGTACCACATGATACTGTATCTCAGTCTTCCTGTTTCTGTCTCAATACTTCAAAACAAATGTGGAGAGACAGAGACGGAAAGACTGAGATTGTGAGACAGAGACTAAGAGATAGAGATTGAAATAAATTTCAGTATTTTGTTTAGTGTAAAATGGGATACAGAAATTGAAACAATAATGAAACTCTAATTTAATTTGCATAAAGAGTAAAATTGGAATTAATTAATTAAAATAAGGGTATTTTAGGTATAAAATGTCATTAAAATTTCAGTCTCTATCTTAAAAAATTTTAGCCCCCTATGTCCCTACTTTTTGAAGGTACTGAAATACTGAAATTTTGGAAATAGAGACAGAAATTTTAGTATCAGTCTCTTAACCAACAAACATGATATTGAGTCTCAGTCTCTCAGTACCTCAAAACAAACGCTATCTTAGAGACTTAGTGTGTACTGAACTCTTGTTTTTTAATGTTGGTTTTATAAAGGAGGTTGTGGAGTGGACTAGTTATGATGTTTGGGAAGGAAGGCATTTGTGTATGCATTAGAAGGTGTTTATGTCAATGAAGTTGCATTGAAGAAGATAAGAAATCTAAGTGTTTTTTTATAGATAGATGTCTCTTGTTACTTTGAATCATAATTTATAAAATCGGTTTCATGGTAAATCTTCTGGTTTTTGATAAAGCATAAACAATAATATAAAACAAATGGTATTCTTTAGTAATAAGAATTATATATGTATATATATTTTATTGGTAAGATTTGAAATCACAAAAGAGTGCAAGTAAGCCATCTTTTTAAGGAGAGAAGCCAGGAAGCTATCCATTGTTAAAATAAAATAGAAAAAGAAAAAATATTATTTATTTAGCTCACCAAATCTTAAACTTTGCTTTGAAGGATGAAGCAACTGGTTTATGACAAATTATCATAAACAATTCGAACGGACAGCTTCATGCATTTGGATTATTTGTGACAGTAAGAAGAAACTGTCACCATTCACCAGTCTCCCCCTCATTTCCCTCTTCAAAAAACAATTAATATCATAAAAAATATACATTTATATAAGTGTAGACAATGGAATCAAGCCAAGTAATCAACCCTCTGACTGGTCCAACTAATATAAATAACACTTTAATTAACATTTTGATCTCTACTTTACTTAATCATCTTCAGTATAATTTATTTATTTAATATTGACCAATGAATAAAAGAATTTATGTATTTAATGCCGACCATGCATGGTTCATAATCACAGCTACTCGGTACAGCATTCCATTCCATAGATCTGTTCTATATATTTATTGCAAACACGTTCTTCATCTTATAATAAAATACTTTTAATTAAAGATTTTTATTCCAAACATTTTTATTTTATTTTATTATTTTGGTCAACGTACCTGAATAATTTTTTGGTGAATGCTATGGTGTCTAAAAGATGTTACCTATTTACTAAAAAAGATTAAAAAATAATATTTAATTTAAAGATATAATAATAAATAATTTTTAAAAAATCAAAACTTACTACAAAAGGTAAGTTAGACAAAATTTAGATACCAATTCATAGGCACCATAGAATTGGCTTAATTTTTTTTATGCTTATTGTTAATTCTTTCAAAGTGTGTGTTGTTTCTTTTCCAAATACAATCACTAAATTAAAATGGAAATATTATAATGCATGTAATCAAAGTAGTTATATTAATCTATCATTAGTATTTGTTTCTTTTAATATATTGTTTTACAAAAATATTATCTACAAACTAAAAATTAACTACTAAATTAGCTAATGTATAATTTTATATTTGATATAAATAATTAATTTAATGACTTATTTTTCATGTATATATAACATGTCCTTTTAGTTTAGTGACCTTTATTCCAAAAAAAGATTAATATCTCTACAAGTACATTATTACTCAAATAATCCATGAATCTTTCCCATATATAGCTTGATTATTATCAATAAGAATAAGAATAAGAATAGAATTAGTAATTTCTTTTAGCTTGCTTTCTCACATACAAATATCTTCTATTATAAGTATCAACATTCCTTTCAATCAAATTGAAGTTTAAACCATAGTTTATCACATGTGATGTGAGGGATTAGTCTCTTGTCTTTTTTGCTAAACATCATCTTTTGGTGCCTCAAATGACATGTCAATCACTGAGGATGACAAAAAAAATGTTATTCCATGGAATTTAGAGATAAGAGGAATAGAAGTATTAGAATCTCCCAAAGCACGAAATGTACCATTGTTAAATTATTGACATTTATGCGATTTTTAATAAAATTATTTAATAATTTATACTCAATAATAAATAACATTTACACTTATAATTAATATATTATATCAATAACATATTTGATTTAATTATTCATCATCTCAAAAATAAAGATAAAAATTTTTTAAAATGAAAAAATTTATAAAATAAAAAAATAAATATTTAATTATGATTAAATTAATATAATAAAATTTATATATAATAAAAATTATAAATTTAATGATAATTACTTCTTTAAGAAAGTCTAAGTAACCAGCATTTTTATTGAAATAAAATAAAATCATATGGGTAATGATTAAAAAGGGATAACACAGCAAAAACAAAATAAAATCATATGGGTAATGATTAAATTTGTGCTCTCCATAATTTTCATTTTAATTATTTTATTTTTTTACAGAACAAGACAGAAGCTTTTTCATTCCATTAGCCAGTGCATGTGCTTGTGAGTGAGTGGAGGAAGCAGAGAGAGACTGTGTCTTGTGTGAAGGGAGGGACTTCCCACTTTCTTCTCAAAGTCGTCTCCACGTTCTTATTTGTTGCTGTGTCTTCCACTGTTCCCATATTCCGCAAATTAAGCTTCTTTTTTTCTTTTTCTTTTCTCCTTTTTTTCCTTTTCCTGTTGAATTCTGAAAGCTATTGTGGAACTTCCAATACGTTTGAACTAGTCCTTCAAATACCCTTTATTCAGATTTTGGTAAAGTTTTCATCTTTGGTATTTGGGTTGTGGCTTGTGCTAGTTTTGGAGATCTGGGTGTGCTGCATTTTGGACTTGAATTTGTGTTCTCAGGTTGTGGAAATTGCAAGTGATAAATCTGGGTCATAATGCTGCTGGGTGCTCCTTCATTTGTCTTCTGCTGCAAATAGAAGAAAAAGGTTTTTTTTTTCCTTTTTTTAAATTATTTCTAAGCTAGCTTTCTCTTTTCCCATTGTGAATTTCGCTTTACCTTTAGTATTTGTCAGGTTCTGTAGCTTGCAAAAGTTGCAAAAGTTCCCAACTTTGATAAAGTAGTTCATGGGTATTGACTTTTTGCTGCTAAGCTAAGCTTTTGTTTTTGGGAGTTGGGTCTTAGTGGTTGTTAGAAGTTTTGATTTTGGAAGAAAATTTGAGCATTTTGTGGTAGTAGAATAGTTGATGATGATCTGAAACCTGGAGTTGATGCTTGATCTGGAGTGTTGAATTTGATGGTTATGTGAAAAAGGATTGGAAATTTGTGAGTGTTATTGAAATTTGGATGATATTGATGGGAGTGTTATAGTAACATAGCACATTTTTGTTGTTGTTGTTGAGGGTAGATTCATAGAAGATATGGCTTCAACCTCTCCTTCTCCAAATGCATCACCTTCTGCAATTCCACCAGAATCTTCTGCTAATCCACCACCACCATCACAACCATCTCCATCTTCTCCTTCTAAGCCAAATCAAACCTCTGATACCCCTGCACCTTCATCTCCTTCTACCCCTTCTTCAGCTTCACCTCCTTCCCCTTCAGTTCCTGTAACCTCTCCTCCTACCCCATCCCTTTCACCTCCACCATCATCTACTACACCTCCACCAACTCCATCCCCTCCTTCACCACCAGATTCTCCACCACCCTCAACACCAGCATCGCCTCCACCTTCAGTTGCATCCTCACCACCACCACCAGCTGCCACTGCTGCCCCTCCTCCTGCCAAGGCCTCGCCTTCGGTTCCAAGTTCGTCCCCGCCGCCTCCCATAGCCACTTCCCCTCCACCTCAACCCTCACAGGCACCTCCTAAATCAACTCCACCTCCTTCTCAACCAGTTTCACCATCTCCTCCACCTCCAGCCAATGTGCCAAGGCCAACACCATCCACCCCTACTCCGCCAAAGGGAAAGCCACCAGAGAGTTCTCGTCTGCCTCCTTCGCCTCCTTCACAACATGCATCCCCTCCATCTGTTTCTAAACCTGCTCCTTCCACTGATGCTCCCCCTCCATCAACATTGCCATCCACTCCTCCTGCACCTCCTTCTAAAGATGTCCCTGCTCCATCCACATTGCCATCAACTCCTCCTTCAGTCCCTTCGGCGTCTTCACCTCCATCATCTTTGTCTCGTCCCTCTAATAATGGAACAGCAGCTGGGGCTCCAGCTGAGTCCTTACCCTCTTTTCCAACTGAGAAACCCACTGCTAAACCAACTAATGACGGCACCGAGAATATAACCTCGAATACCCCATCTTCACATTCAAAAGGGTTAGGTTCTGGAGGAGCTGTGGCTATTGCCGTTATAGCTGGCTTTTTTGTTCTCAGCCTTCTTGTTATGGCTTTGTGGTTTTCAAAGAAAAAGAAGAAAGGAAAGGGACCAAAAGCTGGTTATACTTTGCCTTCACCATTTACCTCGTCTCACAATTCAGGTATTGCATTTTGCACTTTTATCCCTTAACTATATAAGCTTATTACATGTTGTTTGTTGTCAACCTTGATTGTTACATGTGCTCATAGCAGTGTTCTTCATGTGTACAAATATGTGACAAGTTCATGTGTTTGTGCTGTGCTCTTAGTAGTGTCCTTCGTGACTTCCTGTGTAGACATATTTGATGAATTCAGCTGATTATAAATTTGTGTTTGTAGGCAGCTTTATGAACTAGGTAATAATTGAAATGTGTAAAATTTTCATAGAATATACATAATTTTTAGTGTGTGTGTTGTGCTCTTAGCAGTGTCCTTCATGTGTACACAAATGTGTTATGAATTCAGCTTATTACAATGATTTTAAGTGTGAATCAATTCTTGCTGGACTTTATTGTGTTCCAAAGAAGTTTGAATCCTAGTTGTATATATTATTTTTAAAGTGGTACTCTGTGAATGGAATATGTTCATAGGCAGCTTTATAAAGTAACTAATAATTGAATTGTGCAAAGTTTTGCTATAATATATACAATCTTTTAAGAAACATTGGTATTCTGTGCTAGGTACATTATTCCTGAGGCCACAATCACCAGCTAACTACTTAGGTAGTGGTTCTGGTAGTGATTTTGTGTATTCACCATCAGACCCAGGTGCTGTAAGTAGTTCAAGATCATGGTTCACATACGAAGAACTTATCCAAGCTACAGATGGGTTTTCTCCAAAAAATCTATTGGGAGAAGGTGGATTTGGTGCGGTCTACAAAGGTATGCTCTTTGATGGAAGAGTAGTGGCTGTGAAACAGCTTAAAGTTGGTGGTGGGCAAGGAGAACGCGAATTTAGAGCAGAAGTTGAGATTATTAGCCGTGTGCATCATCGCCATCTTGTTTCCCTGGTGGGCTATTGTATATCTGAGCATCAAAGATTGCTTGTCTATGACTATGTTGCTAACAACACACTTCATTACCATCTTCATGGTAAGTAAGATATCTCTGTGATTAAGTAATTCAAATACATAAGAAAATGTAATACTTATTAACAACTTATTACAAATTTACAACTTCAAGAGATATATTCTATATCCACTTTGGTTGAACCATGTGAAAATGTCATATATGAAGTCCATTCTTTAGCATGAAAGTTAAAAACTAATCATACTGTGCTGCTCTTATTATTTATTTAAATATTTTGGGGGTGAACTCAAGAACTCTTGAAAAAAATTATGCATTATATATTTAATGATTGTGCAGCTTGCAAGTAGATACACAAGGTTCTTCCCCATATGTATTCATTTATATTTTATGTTAATCTTGCATTTGAGTTCTACTCCTCCTATCCAAAGTAGGTTTTTCTAAAAAGTTTCAGTAGTGATGCAATTATAAGTTTATGTTTAACGGGTACCCTCCTATGTAAATTTTGATCTATAGCTTAATGAATAATTTACAACTTTTACAGGTGAAAACAGACCAGTTTTGGATTGGCCTACCAGAGTCAAGGTTGGAGCTGGGGCTGCTCGAGGAATAGCTTACCTACATGAAGACTGTAAGTTTCTTCATTGTTTTTCCCTTTTTTCCATATTTCATCACTATCCACAGTAATTGGGATTTTCTTTGTACTAGGGGTGTCTTTTAGATTTGGAGACATTCTTATAAAATATAAATATTTTTCTTATGACTAATTACATTGAAAGTTTTGAAGGACAAGATTGTATTCTTGTTCATTTTAAATTTAGAGCTACTTGTTTTTTAGTTGTTGATCCTTTTTTTTTTGCGGCATAATATTTTTTGTATCTTCTTCATCCCTGTTTCTTACTTCATTTTTAATGAATTTATCAGGCCATCCACGCATCATTCATCGGGATATTAAGTCATCAAACATCCTGCTTGACAATAACTTCGAAGCTCAAGTAAGCCACTTTTGAACTCTTGCAACATAATTGGTCAGGGAATAAGCAAGTTTTCTTGCTTCATTACCAGCTTAAATCACATTTACAATCTGACACCTTTTTGGTATGACTTGGCCAACAGGTTTCAGACTTTGGACTTGCAAAATTGGCACTGGATTCAAATACACATGTTACTACCCGAGTGATGGGAACCTTTGGGTAGGTAGCATGCGTTTACGTGTAGCCTCATCAGTGATCTTTCGTACCCTGTTGTTCAAGCCTCTTTCTGCTTATGAAATTGCAGGTACATGGCACCAGAGTATGCAACAAGCGGAAAATTGACTGAAAAGTCCGATGTATATTCCTTCGGTGTGGTGCTTTTGGAGCTAATTACCGGTCGGAAGCCTGTAGATGTCTCTCAGCCTATCGGTGACGAGAGCCTGGTTGAATGGGTACTTCCTATGTTAGAAACTTAGAATTAACATGGCTTTGCTTATCATTATAACACTTGAATTTATAGAAACCATAGATTCCAAGGTTTTATTTACTTACTAGGCCAACTTATTCCCAGGCTCGGCCTCTGTTGATAGAAGCACTTGATAACGAGGACCTCGAAATTTTGGTGGATCCAAGACTGGAAAAGAACTACAACAGAGATGAAATGTTCCGGATGATTGAGGCTGCTGCAGCCTGCGTTCGTCACTCGGCAATAAAGAGGCCACGGATGAGTCAGGTAATTTGTTATCTTGTTTTCAAAAAGCTCCTCAAGACTATACTTTTCTTAACTTCCAAGTTACTAACCCTGCATGCATCAATTCATGCATCACTTCCTAGGTGGTAAGAGCTTTAGATTCCTTAGACGAAAATTCTGATCTCAACAACGGAATCAGACCGGGGCAGAGTTCAGTCTTCGATTCTGCGCAACAATCCGCACAGATCAGAATGTTTAGAAGGATGGCTTTTGGTAGCCAAGATTACAGTTCCAGTTTCTTTAATGAGTCTCAAAGTAGCTGGATGAGTAGAGAGCAACATGACTCAACAACCATGAATAGATCAGGACCTAGGAATATTATTTGAGATGATTATGATGATGATGGTAATTTGATGGTGGCCAGATCCTGTGTTATAACTCTTGTAAATCTCAAAAAGTATCATTTTTTTAACCCTTTTTTGTTTCTTTTGCCAACATGATTTTGCTTGCTATGATGCCTTCTATTCTTTTGTAATTTAGGTCATTTGTTACATAACTACTTGTATTTATAAGTTTTCAATGATTAATGATATAATATAATACCATGTATGATTTGTTGATCAATCTGCAACAAGAAAATGCATTATATATACACCTAGTTTAGATATCCATCACCTCATTATTTTATACACCATGGATATTTTATATTTGGACTTTTATTTCAGATATTACACACTTATTAATTCCAAACATGTAAGATTCCAAAACACTTTAAATATATGGTTTATCTTTGTATCGATGCCAATTCTTTTTATCCTTTTGTGACAGTTTCAAAATGGATTTGCACCCGGAATAGGTTTTCAATTTTGCATTCTCATCTCTATCTAACAAATGCTTTTCTTGAGGTGCTTTTTTCCCCCAAAATCTTTTTTAGGTTAAGTTGGTCTTTTTTTTTATTCTTTTATCTTGAATTTCTTGTATAAAAAACTAATTTTTATACATGATTAGTGTAAAAGAGTTTTACAAAAAAAATAACTGTACTACTAATTTTTAAATTCACTATTTAAAAGGTCATCTAAATACATAATATGAGTTATAATTATGTAAACTCTTTTATATTTTAAATAAGGGGAAAACTCTGCGTACAAGCGATTAGGGCTTGTAAGTATTACAAGCCAATTAAACTCTAATCCCCAAAATTCGCTGTAAATGCTACGTTCCTTACACGCGCTACATCCCTTCTTCTTCTCCTTCTTTTTCGATCGTTCTTTTCTCCTCCTTTCTCACTGGTTTGTTCTTCGTCGTTGACGTTAGTTCCTCCACATACTGTTACGGCACGTTTTCATTGCACTTTCTTCTTCTTCTTGCTGCACGTTCTTCTTCCTCTTCCTCTTCTTCTTCTTTTCTTTTGTTTCTTGCCTTCTCTTTCTCCTTCTTCATTTACATGCTTTTCTCTCTGTTTTCTTTTTTCGTTATTCTCGATTTCTATTGTTTTTTGACATTAAGCTCTGAAATCGTTTTTGAAGAAGAAGAAGTAGCAGAAGATGAGGAGGAGAAAGAGAAAGAGTTCTGAATTATGCATGATTTTGGGTGTATTTCTTAAATCCTTTGGGTGTATTTTCTGTAATCTTTTGGGTGTATTTCTATAATCGTTTGGGTGAATTTCTGTAATCTCTTGGTGTATTTCTGTAATCTCTTGGGTGTATTTTATGTAATCGTTTGGGTGTATTTCTGTAATGCTTGTCATTTTTTCTGAAATGAAAAATACACCCATAGATATCAGTAAGATACACCCATAGATATGAGTCAGATACACCCACAGATATCAGTCAGATATCACTCAAATACACCCAAATGATTACAGAAATGCACCCAAAGGATTACAGAAAATACACCCAAACGGTTACAAGAATTCACCCAAACGATTATAGGAATACACCCAAAGGGTTACAGAAATACACCCAAAGGATTTAAAAAAATACACTCAAAATTCGTTGAAGTACATCTTATGCATAATTCAGAACTCTTTCTCTTTCTCCTCCTCATCTTCTGCTGCTTCTTCTTCTTCAAAAACGATTTTACCATGAAAAATCGAAAAAAAGAAAAAACAGAGATAAAAGACGTAAATGAAGAAGAAGAAGAGGAAAACGAAGAAGAAGAACGTGCAGAAACGAAAGAAAAGGAGAAGAAGAAGAGTAAGAGGAAGAAGAACGTGCAGCAAGAAGAAGAAGAATTTCAGAAACCATGAAAATCGAAAAAAAAAACGAAGAAGAAGAGGAAGAGGAAGAAGAAGAGAAGAAGAAGAAGACGAAGAGGAACCGTTTGAGTGGGGCGCGTGTAGTTACGCTCAATTCAAAATGAGTTAATGCGCGTGTTAATGAAGTTTGGGCTGATAACTTGTAAAACTTGTACGGCCTTTTTACCCTTTTTACTTGTATGTGTAGCAGGCCCCTTTAAATAACTATGTAAAATTCTAAGTTCTAAAATTATTTATCAGTGTATTAAAATTAAATAAAAAATACCTCTTATACAAAAAATTCACAATTTAGTCCATATAGTTTATGTATGAGAAATGCTATTTGTACACTAAAATCAGCCACTAATATATTTTTATATAAATATATGTGTGATTTAATTTATTTTTAACGTGTATTTATATTTTAGCATGTATTTCTTTACGTATATATAGTATAATAAAGAAGAAAAAAGCAAAAGAAAAGAAAAATAACAAAAGGTAAGGGTAAGTGTGACAAAAACGGAAAGAAAGAAAGAAGGTGAATGAGATGAGAATTGAGATGCGTTACTCAATTGCGAAATTCTTTGCATCCAATTAGCAAAATATTAAGCTAAACCCCCCCCCCCCCCCCCCCCTTATTTCCATTCGTCGTTTTAGTAAGCAGGAATCAATCGATCCAATATCCCCAACGAAGTAAACGACACTAAATAGCTTGACTCACAACTCACCAAAACGACACCGCCACATAAAGCAGCAGAAGCAGGTATTTGCAGAGAGCAGAGCAAAATGGGCGATGAAGGACAGAGAGCTAAGAGAGAGGCGGCGGCGTCCTACGACTACGACGGCGATTCTCGATGGGCCGATTATTGGGCCAACGTCCTCATCCCTCCCAACATGGCCTCCCGCCCTGACGTCATCAACCACTTCAAGCACAAATTCTACCAACGCTACATCGTAATCGCTTTCTTCTTCTTTCTCAAAACGCTTTCTTCTGATTGTGTAAGCTAATCCAAACATGGACTTAACATTTTGGATTTTCAACTCCGTTTTGTGCTTCACAGGATCCCGATCTCGTCGTAGAGCCAATGTCTTCTACCAGTAGTTCGCGTTCTTCTTCAACCACCTCGTCTTCCACTACTTCATCCAACACAGGCGTTCGTTCACGAAGTAATTCAGGTTCAGTTTCTCTCCTTTTGTTTTTCCTATTTTTTTTAATTTTTAGTTTTTGTTTTTTATTTTTTCTGTTTCTGTGTGCCTGTTCAGGTAGATCTTCGGGTTCGGGAACATATGCGACGCAAGCTCCTAATGCAGCACCTTTGCGTTGGGATCGCCAAACCGTTCAGTTTTCTGTTAATGCTTGGGTAAATTCTTATTCCAGTAATAAACATGCTTCTTTCTCTTTTTATGCTTCATAGGGTTTTAGCTAAATGATCAGGTTTTAATTTGGTTAAATTGTGAAATTTTTTATTCCTATTGAGTATTGACTGAAGTTATGACTTATTAGTTAAGAGAAGGAAAGATGGGGTGGAGCTTAGAAAGTTTAGTTTAAGGTTTAGTAATATTGTTAAATGACTGAAAATGTTGATTTCGATTTTCTTACAAGTGGATGCCACTGCTGGCTATCTTTGTTTTTCTTAATGTTCAAAATCTTAATGCTGAGACCTTAGATTTTAAACATTAGGACAAGGATCTTTGTTGTACGAGGCATTTGAATTGCAGATTTGCTAAGTTTACTTATGTGCTGATGCTTTTATTTAATATCGTGTATAGGTTTTTGTTGTGGCTGCCCTTTCACTCATTCCACTGGTGCCAGGACATCTTTCTAATAGGGCTTATCGACTTTCTTTTTTGGGTACCACATGCTCTTCTCTGTATTCCTTGTACTCATTATATGGGGTAAGTTTGTTGTTATGATTTTAGAGATGATTATTTTGTATTCACAGTTAATGTTATCTTGGGATTTTGGTCTCTGCTTTTGTTTTAATGTGTTGCCTTATTCTATTGCAGAAACCAACAGCATGGAATTTGCAGGGATTGCAAATTTACTTTCAGACAATAATTGCAACAAAAGATTTTATAACCTTCGTCTACTGCCTTTCATTTGTTACTTCTCATCTTTGCCTCAAACGTGAGTTTCCCTTGATTAATTACCCTGATTAGAATATTCAGTGTTTATTCTGTGTTTATTAATACTTTTCCCTAAATATGTTGCAGTTGCATTGATCCCTATCATTTGTCGGGCATTAGAACATGTTGCAAAGTTCCTTAGACGCAATTTCAGCCGCTCTACCTTGTACAGGTGAATAACTGTTTTAAAGTTTATGTTACTAATTTTAAAAAGAATATATTGCTAATAGATGTGCATTATTGTGGTAAACTTTAACATAGGGTCTGTTTGGCCAAGTAGCTTATGTAAGTCCGTATGTGAAAGGAGCTTATAAACAAGTTATTCTGTGTTTGTATTGATTGCTCAAATGTGATTTTGGAGCAGCTTTGATATTTTAGCTTCTCTAGAAGTACTAAAATGACATTTTAGAAAGTAATTAGTGTTATGCAAACAAGCCTTAATACTGAAGAGTGGGGCTGGCTAGTATCTCCTACCTTTTATGTGATGTCAAAATTTTAAGCTGTAGAGTCTAAAGTAATGTGTGTAAGTGATCTGGGAGCATGAGCTGATAATTGTGCTTCACTGATTCCTGACATACTTTTAAATTTGAATGAACTGTTAACTACTTGTAGTCCACTGCTCATTTAAATGCACTAGGCTTACTTCTTCTAACTTGTTTCTATTTTGAACTTTAGTTAGGATCTTGTTCATTTTAAAATTTTGATTTTGGATAACAATATAACATCAGTTTGACATCTTATTTTATTGCTTTTCCATTTGAATAGGAAATACTTGGAAGAGCCATGTGTTTGGGTGGAATCGAACAATACTACCCTCAACATACTCGCATCACATGCTGAGATTGGTCTGGGATTCCTGCTGATCATCTCGCTGTTCTCGTTAGTTTTCTAAGCTTTTCCTTAATTATTTTTCCTGATTTTCCTCTGCTAAATGTTCCTTATCTGTGAAGACTAGTTTGCTTTGTTTTTAACCCTTGTTTTGAACAACACATGCAGGTGGCAGCGCAATATAATACAGACATTTATGTACTGGCAGGTTTGTCTTATTTCTGTTTAAATCTCTGGACATACTGGGTTTTTTGTTTGAATAATGATGTTATGTAGTGTTCTCTTTGTTCATGCATCAATTAGCACCTTTTAAGGTGGATAGTGGAATACATTCTCGCACAGAATCAAGATATTTCTTTTTCATGACTGTTTATATTGCAATATGGTAATGTTTTTTAATTTATGAAACCCAAAAAGAATGGTTAATTGATTAGAAAGATGTAATTTTTGCAATCCAGTAATATACTTCTCCAACTTTTGCTAGTATTCCGCAGAACCCAGCCTGCAACACAATCAAATTAATAGTGTGTGTAATCGCTTTTATTTTGCTGTCTTGCTTCCTGTAGCTTTTGAAGCTCATGTATCAAGCTCCTGTTACCTCTGCTTATCATCGGAATGTATGGGCTACAATTGGGAGGACGTTTATCCCGATTATCCACCGCTATGCACCATTCCTGGATGGTCCAATCTCCGCAGTCCAAAGGTGGTGGTTCAGGTAGATCCTCGGGAAACTGGAAGATTCAAAGACAATAATATTATTTGGAAATTTCGTAGAAACACCTTATACAAGTGACTTCATATGAAGGCCCAAGTAGCCATTTTGACATCTAAAATCTTGAAACAGAAAGTGATTTCATATGAAAGATCAAAGTAGGCATTTTGGTCACAGTAAGTAATAGAGAACTGGAAATAGTTCTTACGGGTTGAATAAGGGTCTAACACTGAATGACCAATTTCATTTGCATTAGTGCTTGGTTTAATGATTTAATCTATACAGTTCTTCTATGATGGTGATCACATTATTGTATTTCTGTTTTTTCATGAGAAATAGGAAGGATAGGTGATTACAATTGAAGTTGCAACTTTGGTAAATTAGTTGAAGCTGAGGCTCAATGCCAGTCTTAGTCTTATTCGTGTGTGTTTGCTACAAATCGCCGTTGATTGGAAATTTTTCTTCTTCTTTACAATTTGTATTTATGTGTGAGATATAATCACCTCATCAGCTTAGTTTTTGTATCGTGAAAATTTTTCCCTCCAACAGAAAGACTTATGCCTACTAGAAAATGAGTATAGATCAACACTTGTATATTATTTGGACTTTAGAGAATAGAGATCAATATCTTAAAATAGGATTATTCATCGCCCTTCCTACCTATGTCTATTAATTGTTAAGTTGTAATCTTTATCAATTAAATCCCCTAAATATTTTCTGAAGCCAAATTAATCACAAGAAGGGTGAAACAATTATTATTGTTTATTTCACAATAGTTACCAATCCTCCTCCATACTTTATTTTTTTCAATCCATTTTATCACTCTTGAGATTTGAATGGTTCAAATCCTTAGCTCTTACGTTCCTTTGTTTTATTTTATTTTTCGGCAAGAGATTTGCCTGCTTCTACTGACATCTGGATAGTGTAGACAATTTCAACCATTAACAAAAAATAAAATAAGATAAAATGTTATTATTATATCCAAATTACTAGTATGACAAAATTAATAATTAATTGTGTTTTTAGTCCAACGTCAAGAAGCCAAATTGTCTGTTAGTATATAAGGTCATCGTTATTCTTTTCCCATTCTTCATCATATAGTTACGAATTGACCTGTTTTATAGTAAGATGCTCCCATACATTTCAAATGAAATTGCACAATTGAACACAACATGAGAAAAATTGAAATAATTTGTTGTACATGGGTTGAATAAGGATAGTGTAACAGTGATTAAGATTTCGTTTTGGAGTACTGCTTGGTTTAATCTGCATTTTCTTTATTCATGGTAGTGAACTGATCACGCGCATAAATATGTGTATAGTCAAATATCCTCCTGACCAAGTCCTTTTGTAAATTACTTAGCATGTGTTTATTTAAAAGTAAAGACTTTGACAATACATATTTGGCAGTAAGATATTATAAATTTTGTTATAATGTTAATTAAAAAAGCTGTTGTTTGTGTCTATAAATACAGATATCCGAAGGCATAGATGTATGCAGTAATAATTTAATTTGGCGATGACCATGAAGAAGGGTACTATTGTTGTTATTACATTCTTTCTTTTGGTTTGTGTTATGTTTCTTCCCACCTCAACTTTTGGTCGACCTGGACCACCCAATGGTAAGTAAGCACACTACTGCTACCGAGTTCGAATATCAAATTACTTATTTCAAAAGTTTAAATTTTAGAGATCGATAAGAACAAATTATAGATTGATAAGAGAAACTATACCAACTCTAACAATAGAAGATTATTATTATGTTGTGCAGGAGGAAGCACACCACCTCCGATTGCTGGATGCGGCCCTTATACAAGTAAGTGTGTTGGTCCTGGTCACACGCCACTGAAACCCGGTGGTCCCGGAGGTCCCGGTGTGTCCAAAACAAAAACATAATTTGCCAATGACCACAAAATTCCATAAATAAATATATTCTCTTATTGGTGTGTATATGTTTGTAACTTTTTAATTTCTATGGATTACTGTTTACGGTTTAGGTTTATTGTTATCATTTTCCAGAATGTATTTCTTTAAAATCCTAAAGTGTACTTTGGCTGAGATCCTATACATATTTTCTAGCTAGTTTAGGAGGTGAAATATAATTAAACGTGTACCTTTGTAAACTCATCCTAATAAATAAAAACATACTGCTTCATTATTATTATTATTACTATTATTCTCGTCGTCGTCGTCGATTATTAATTTGATTCTATTATGAGATGATATCAGAACTTCAATGATAACCTAAAAGTTTATAGTTTGATTCTTGGTGACTCAATTCTAGAAGAAAGAATTTCATAAGACAAATAAAAAGCTAAGACATAGTAATTGATTCATGATTTATTCACGGCCTCTATCTTGAAAGTCAGTGTAAACCGGCCTTTTAAAAGCGGGGTCATAGTAATGATTTTCACTCCTTCACTAAAAATTAGAAAAGGAATTTAAAAAAAAATCAGGACTTATTTTAAAAATAATTTATAAATAAATTATTTTGTATTTAATTTTTTATTTACAAAAATACTTATTTTAAAAGAAAAATAATAAAAGAAACAATTTATTATAATTTTTTTAAATTTTTTTAAATGCTTTAAATAATTTTTTGAAAATTTGTAAATTAATTTTAAAAATTATATTACATATTAATATTATAACTTTTGATGAGGTAAAAGTTAAAAAAAATCACTTATGGACAATTCAATCACTAATGCTATCACTTCTCCATGCATATGTGTTGTAATTTACTAATTTCAAATTCAAATATACCTATGCGTAGGTATATACAAAACTAAGACTGTAAGCTTTAATTTGAATTTTTTTGTTGTCATGAATTTGGAGTTTTAATTAGTGTTTGTCAAATTAAAGGCCTTTTATTGGTTTTAACATGAGCCCAAAAGAAAAACTATAATCTTGCCCCAAACTAATCACGGTAAATCCAACCCGTCACTAATGATTTTATTTATTTATTATTTGGAGGGGGTGGTGTTGAGGGAATGATAATTGTCTTAATACTTTTGCATGTGCTTTCTAGCTATTTGGTGTTTGAGCCTTGTGAGTGGTTTGTAATTTGTATGATGTTTCGTTGAGTTATATATTTATATGGATGATTCTAATGAAATATTACCAATATAACTTATTTTTCTTAATTATGCCATTATGGGAAGTTAGTTAGTTATTGATCCGTTTACATAAGAGTTTGGAGGAAAGTCATTATCCGAATGTATTAGTGGTTGGTTTAAGCCATGCAGTTCTTTTATCATATATGGTTATCACTTATCACATTATTTTAATTCTGTCTCTGATCATGATAAGAAGGATAACTAGTTTAACTTAGGTTTGATTTCGTAAAATTTTATTTTTTAAAAGTAATTTATCAAAATTAATTTTTAAAAGATATTTTTTTAAAATTATAGTATTTATATTTAATAAATTAATTTAAAAATAACTTTTAATAAGTATAAGTAATAACAATTGTTTTTTATAAAATAATTTTTAAAATTTTAAAAAATTATAATAGACACAAATATAAAAAAATTAAATATTTATTAATATATAAAATTATATTAAATTTTTTAATTTTAATAAAGACAAACGAATTTAAAAACTTCAAATACAAGCTTAAGCACAAGTTTTAATTACAATAGTTACTAAACTAAAAATTTTAGATGCATTTTATGGTGTCTAGTTATAATTTGATGTCTAATTTTTATTTAACTTATTTTTTATGACAATTTTTAAATATTTAATAATTATTTATTTTTATATTTTTAAAATTAAATATTAATTTTTAATTCTTTTTGATAAGTTAGACAAACATTTTTAGACACCAATAACAATTACCAAAAATTTATCAAACCAAGCTCTAGTTCAATAGTTACCAATCTACGTCCATCCATTTTTTCACTAAGCAATTTGAGTAGTTCATATCTATTCTTACGTTTTTCTTTTTCCTTGTGATAATTACATGATTTGCTTACGTTCGATCAAATCGATATCTTATTTTATTAAGCTTGACGCGGAAAAGTGATGCGTATAATACAATCTTAGGTTTAGTCAAGTGAAGATAATCAGAGACAAGAAAATAAACCTTTGAATTCGTCTATGAAATAATTATAAATGTTATCAAAGCAATCACTAGATTTTAAAAGGGGGAAATTTTGACTACATGTAGTCACTTAAAATTTTGAGTGCTAGGGATGAATAGATTTTGTGATTTATATTTATTAATTAATTATTATTAATGTTTTAATTTTAATAGTGTGAGATTATATCTAATAATATGAGATTATTTTTTTTGTTTGATTAAGTACCAACTAAATTTTAATAAAAGTGATAGTTTTCAAAAATATTTTCATTACTTGAATAATAATAATAATAATAATAATAATAATAATAATAATAATAATAATAATAATAATAATAATAATAACAATAACTAATTTAATTAATTGATGTATATGTTGATTGGTTTAGGGGTGTCCGCGGATCGGATATGGCCGAAAATTCGATCCGATCGTCCGCGTTTTTAAGTGCCAGATCCGATTTGCAAATGTGTGGATCGGATTGGATATCGGATATCGGATATATCCGCATAATTAAACTTTCTCTTTTTAATCATATTTCTATGTAAAAAAATTTAATAAAAATATTTTTTTATACTTTTAAACTTATTTATTCCTAAAATATTTTTAATCAAACTCTTTTTAAATAACAAAAATAAAATAATACAATATATGAATAATAATTACTAACTAAAACATACAAATAAGTAAATATAATACCAAACATATATATTTATTTATTTTTAATTATTATTGTGCGAATCTGCAGATCTGCGGATCAGATACGCGGCTGTAGAGCATATATCCGTGATCCAATCCGCAAAGGGTACGGATCAGATCGTATCCGTAATTTTCGGATCGAATACGGATATTTATCGCGGATATGCAGATACGATCTGATACATGGACACCCCTAGATTAGCTAAGACATGTTTATATATAGAGAGTTGATAGATATTGAGTTGAAGTATAGTTTTTGACTTTGTTATTTTTGTCTGTAACAGTAGATTAAAGTATCAGAATTGCTTAACAGACAAAAAAAAATTGATTAATAATTAAATCAAGATTGATTGATAATTAGTTGTGGTTAGTTTCACCTAGTGTGTCTTTGGTATTAATATAATATGGTAAGTTTTATATATGGTGTCTTTGTTACGGTGTTTAAATTATTTAACTTACTTTTTAAAATAAAAAATAAAATATTTAAAATAAAATTAAATCATATAAAATTTATTAAATATTATTTATTTATTCTTTTTAGTAACTTAAGTACAATGTAATAAGTACTGTAGTATTCATGTGAGTGAGCTATGTATATTTATAATAATAGGTAGAATACTTTATTTTTGTACTGTATACTTTATTCTTTGGAAAATTTATTGTTCACTTCAATACTAATTTTCTGTATTTTCAGTTATTCTTATTTTCTTTTTTTGCCGTTAGTTCTTTCTTGTTCAGTATTTTCTTAGTGTTTATATCAGAATCTTCATAATTTTTTTCAGTCAATGGCAGAATAACGATTAGATAATAATATGTTGTCATATCCATAAAGAAGAGATAGCGTGGCGCTATCAATTAATATTAATTTTATTGTCTACTAAATTTCTAATAACATTATATTATTATATATCTAATTTAATTTATATTTAAAAATTTTAGATATTTTTATGTGATGAATCTACTTCTATAAAATAAATTATTAAGTTGATAAAAAAATATATTAATAATGATATTTTTAACATGTCTGACCTCTTTTGAGTTTTGCTTGAATTTTTTGTAAAGTCTCTCTCTCTTTTTTTATCAGCATTGCACTATTTTTTTTGTGGTCAATAAAATTATTTTATCATAAATTTAAATTAATAAAAAATAAATACATATAAAAAATTATATCTTTAATATTTTATCAGCAAATATTATATTCCCATGTATTAGGATAAAATGGTAGCTTTTGACCATCTACTTAAATCCACATAAATAAATATTTAAAGTATCATATTAATTAATCCGTCATATTACGCTGACCAAGTCTTTCCATTAGTTTATGTGTTTTTGCTAACAAGTACTCTTTAGAATATTAATTAAAATTACTATTAATAAATTTAAAAGAAAAAAACATTTTTATTAAACACTTTAATTAATTAGTAATTTTAGGACATTTGTTAACATCACTCTTATTAATGTATTAAGTCTATTATTTAGACTTTAACATCTATATGCATAATTGAATCCCTTCCCTCCACTTCATACGCGGTTTAGGGGCAATATAAATACGCAACAGCTTGGGATATATAGTCATGCAAAAAAAAAAAGAAAATATAAGTGACAACATATACACAATAAATCATAGCATGAAGGCCATTTTTATTGCATTCTTACTTTTGGCATTCATGGCCTTCCTACTCTCTTCAACTACTCTAGCAGCTCGAGAAGTTCAACCAATCAAAAGTAAGATAGAGTACTCCTTAAATTAGTTATATTAAGTAGGTGAAAATTCAGGTTCAGTCATCTAACGACTCTCAACTATCAACTTTACGTAAAGTTGATTGCACCTTAATTTCCACCATACTAAGTATAGTATTATGTGGCTACTAAAAGCGGCAATTCTATCTGCACCTGTTTTATCAATTTATGCAATTTTTTTTCTCTTTCTTTCGTTGTTTTAAATAAGTTTCAAACTCAAGTTGTCACTTAAGTTTGAGAGGGAATGTTAGAAGATAATTAGGATCAATTAGCATCAATTAGTATTATTTAGTATATCTGAATATTTATTATAGGAGATTACGTCTTTATTATTATGATTCTCTTAATACCTATAAATACCTTTTATATTATATCATTCTAGACAACTTGAATAGACAACTTGAATACATTCAATAATACACAAATCCTTTTTCTAATTTAGTCTCTTATTTCTAACAATAATTTACTTGCAGGTGATGAGGGAGGGTATAGAAGAGGGTATAGAAGAGGAGCAAGACCTGGAGAAGCACCTCCACCTCCTCGTCCCAATCATCTTATTGGTGTTCGTCCTAATCCATATAGAAGAGGAGGAACACACCATCCACCACCTCCTAATCCTCCTGTCTCTATTGCTAATCGCTATGTTTATGGAACAGCACCTCCTAATCCTATGGCCAATACTCCATATAGAGGATGCATTAATAATCCATACACGCGTGGTTGCTCGCCACCTAATAATTAAGCCTTAATTAATAATTGATCGAGGTCGTCTAAGAACAAACAATAATTCATATTTGTTAATGTTGCAAGTGTGAGGAGTGTATAAAGATAGTTTCATATCAAAGAAAGCAAAGAAAAGTGAGAAATTTATAAAATGAAAAATTCATTAACTTATTACTTTAAAGTTTTGAGTTGGATGTGGTGTCTTATTATCTTATGTTCTATTATTTGATTCCTTCTCAAAATCTCCTAAATAGTATCTTGTCATCGTATATGTAAAATTAGTTAAATTTTTTAAATTATTTTAAAAAAAATTATTATTAACTTCATATAAAAATAAGTGTACGGTCAATTTTGATGATGTCCAAATGCATAATATGAACTCCTTGTTCTATATTGTATGCACGTACCAACCAGTGTGTATGCTTTTATTTTACTAGCCAATAGAATAAGCGATCTCAATGTACGTTTCAATTTCTATGTACGTTTTTAGTTTGTAGGTGTGTGCGTGTTAGTTTTGAGTTTGTAATAGTGCTTATTGTGAAATTAAATTATATGGTTTGAGCTTTAATTTTCATCGGGGGAAAGGAGTATTAGCTTTTTATGTTTAATTAATCTACAATAATATTAGGTCAAGGTTAAGATTTGTTCGAAAATTTTATTTTTAAATTGTGAAATCAGGTAGAGCACTACTTTATGTAGATTATGCACCAATAATTTAATTTGGCGGTGATGAAGGGTATTATTATGAATCTTAATTATTACTAGAAATTTAACTACTTTTCAGTGAATGTAAAAAATAAAAAGATAAATAAAAAAGCATATTTTTGAAATGGAGGAATTATCAATTTGAAAATATAGTTAACCTTAACCAACGTACTTAGGACTGTATTTGATTCTAAGAACAAAATAAAATAAAATATTGATAATAAAACATAAATGATAAAGATATAAAAATTAGTATTTTTATATTTTTATAATAAATTATAAAAATTTAATTTATTTTTTTAATTAAAAAAATAATTATAAAAAATTAATAAAATTAATAAAAAAATAAAAAAATTATATTTTTTGTTTGTATTTTTCTATCTTTTCTATTAGCAAGATAAACGTAAAATACATTAATTTATATTAGTGTCTTTAAACACAATATTTTTAATTATGTTTTATTTGTTAAACATGATTTTATATCTTTTTGTCTCGTGTTAATAAATAAACACAACCTAAAGGAATAAGCTATAAAGTATAAACCCGAAACAAAATGAAAGATCGCGGTAGAAGTTATCAAATTTTTACGTTGAATATAATGCTTGTTAAAATCATATAATAAATTAATTCAATTGATTGAGTATGACATGTTGTTGATTTGTCTATTTAAAGATTTTTCTTTTCGTATTGAAGAGGAAATTGATTAATCAATGACGATGTTAAACTTCACCCGTTTATGAGTCTTCTTTGCAAGTCTTCGGCTTTGTCATTTTATTAGTCAATGGAAAAATATTGACTACATACACAATATATATATATATATATGAGTACCCAAACAATATGACTAACAAGTGATTAAATTGAACTTGAAATTTAATTTTACATAATACATATTTAAAATTTCTTTATTATAAATTCAAATTGAATTTTAAAATCAAAATTTTATCTTGTAAATACTTTAAATACATGTATTTGATAAATTTATCAAGTATAGTTAATAATACACATTATTTTTGTCATCTCCTCCCTCTCTCTCTCTGTGTATATATACAGTGATCAGATCCAAAAAATTTTGTCAATAATGACAAATCATATATAATAAGATAATTTTTAGGATAAAGTGTACCTTTTGTTCTTAATATTTGCATTTTTAAAAAAATATACTTAATATTTAGTTGCATTTAATTTTGTTTCTAATATTTTTGATTTGTGTTAAAATTACCCTTAGATGTCAACTTATATAAAATGTTAGGAATAGATTAGAAATTTTTAGGAATAGGTTTGACACAAATTAAAAATGTTAGGAATAAATTTGAATGAATAAAAAATATTAAGAAAAACGAAAATTGAATGAAATTAAACATTAGAAATATTTAAAAAAATACAAATATTAGAATTAAAAATATATTTTATTCTAATTTTTATAATTATATTTTATTATTATAAAATAAAATTTAAAATTTTTGGTCATTATCCATAATCTGCTATAAGACTTTTTATTTTAAATTTTAAAATTATCTTTTTATTAGAAGAGGTTGATAAATTATTTTGAGATCCAAATTCTAATAATAATATTTTTTTAAATATTTCTTTGTTGCTAAAAAAGAAATTTATAAACTTAAATTAATTTATTAATAAATATCAATATTATAGAAATATAATTTATAATTTCACAAAAAAATTAAAATTATAATATAAATATAAAATACTCAGCAAACTAATTATAGAAAAACAATACTAATAAAATTTTATTATACAACAACCATTAACCAAAAAATAAAAATATTACACAATAGTATAATTACAAAACAAATGCAGTATAATTTAATAAAATAAAAATTACAAAAGGATAAGAATAAATTTTTAATTAAATCAAAAGAAATTAAAAAATATAATAGAAAAAATAGAAAAATAGGAAACTGGAAAAAAGTAAAAAGAAAAATAGCAGCGAGAAAGTTGGATACGAGAATAATTAGAAATAGGGTGGCTTATTTTGACTTTTTATTCTTTTATTATTATTTATTTAATTTTTTTATTAAATATTTAAAATCAAATTTTATATATCTATAAAATAAAATTTAATTAAATATTTTTCAATAATATTATAATTGTGAATAATGGAGTCAAAATTATTTATATAATAAAATAACTAAAATTTAATACTATATATTACTTGAAAATTTTATAAAACTCAATGAGACCAAGACACTTGCCCCCACATGCCACTAAGTAGATCCATCTTTATAAAGTATAAACATAATGGTGTTATCAATTAATATTAACTATTTTTACTATATAATTTCAGACATTCCAATTTTTTTTCCTTAAACATATGTTCTTTAGTTTTGGAAAATTATTTTAAAGCTTAAAGAGTCTATCAAACCACCATTCTTTATATATATTTTATATATATTTTCGTTGTCCATACAGTCAAGTCACTTTGAACATCTATCACTGCACCATAATTAAAAAAATCCTTTAAACTACACTGAGCAATACGCATCATGCTGATGCTACTATAATATATATCTAATCTTTCTTGGCACTATAAAAAAATGCATGATGCATGATGTCGCAGTTATATTTCCATGCATGCAAATCAAAACGGAAAATGAGGTAGACAACGTATGGTACGTGGCTATTAAATAAGAAACTAAAGTATTAATTTAATAAAAATTAATTTATTCGAATAAAACATTGTGCATGACCAATTCAACTAACTAATTACGTACCAAACAATTTGAGTTGATGAGTGGCTAACATTAACATAACGTTATTTGGGACGACTTGACCATGAAATTAAAGTAACTTGGTGATACGATCCACCACAGATTGATCTATAGAGTGTATGCTGGTTTATCAAAATTGTCATTAGTTTACATAGTCTAAATGAATAGGACGCATGTGGCTACTAATATGCAAGATAACATTGCAAGGCATATATACTTGAATACCCTTCAATATATTGTGATACTATAAATAGTTAAATACTGAAGTGTAGTCTCATCTTCACTCACAAATAAATATTTCCTAATTAATAATCATATCATATCATAAGATGAGGCCAATTTTTTTTGCAATATTCTTGCTTTTGGTTTACGTAGTGTTCCCTCCCTCCTCAACATTTGCATATTCAGTAGTAGAGAAGCGTAAGAACTCTCATCTTATCTCCTTCCTAATCATTTATAGAGTGTTATTACTTATTAGAGATATGAGCATTTAATTTTAGAAGAAATAAAGAATCTTAATATAAGTTTAAATTTAAAAAAATAAAAGAAAAGATTTATGTAAAATTCACGTTTCAAATTTAAAATAAGCTCCTATATATTTATAAAAAATACTATGTACATTAGGCCAAAATTATCTCTATATGCTTGGTCTTTGAATTTTATTATTTAAACATAATTTTAAATTTATCTTTCATAATTTTTGGTTCGAATAAATTAGTTTCCGATTATTTAGAATAATAGATAAATTCATTTCCAATATTGTTTAAAAAGTAACAAATTAGTCTTATCTTTTTATAAAAAATAATATAATTGAGAAATTAAATTATTTAAAAGTTTAACAGATATTTAATTTATCTAATGTTTAAAAAAAAATAAAAACTCAATTTATTATTAGTTAAAAATTTAAGAGTGCATTTGGTTCGTATTTTTATTTTCTGTTTTTATTTTTAATGATTTTTTGTTTTTTAATTTTATGAAAAAAAATGTGAAAATAGAAAGTAAAACAAAAAATACAGAAAATAAAAATACAAACCAAAATACCCTAATATGTCCCAAACAAAAATTATTAAAAATTAATTATGAACTTTATAAGATTAGAGAGTCAACATTTTTAGTTAAAACAAAAAAAAGTTAATTAATATATAAAAAAATGTGAGCTAATTCAAATTTGTGTTATTTATATATGTAGGAGGTGATGAGAGAGGAGTATACAGAAGAACATATAGATATGGAAGAAGAGGAGGAGCATTACATCCACCTCCTCCTCCTCTTCCTGATTTTCCTATTGGTCCATCAGGAAGTAATCCATATGAAGAAGTATATCATCCAAAAAGACCATATGATCCACGTGGAAGAAATCCTCCTCCTAATCCTATTGCCAATACTCCATATAGAAGATGCATTAATAATCCATACACGCGTGGTCCTTGCTCACCACCTAAGCCTTAATTAATTAGTTAATACTTGAGGTCGTCTTAGGAGAAATAATAATATAATTCATATCAACAATGCTAGGAACCAACTTTATATAAGTCAAGAATCAGTCAACTGGTAAAATCAGAAGTATCGGTGACTTTAACTGGATGTTATTATTGATAGGCACACGGATGTTTCTTTTTCTTGTAAATTGGATTTCATGTGTTACATATTAATAAAATATAATTAATTATATGAAACCAACTAATTAATGATCAAAGCATCTGTTCCATAATTATCTCCTATCACTAGCGTATCTTCCCTCATATTTTGAACGTGGTCAACAATAATTTAAAAAACAAATTAAATTATAAATTAATAAAACTAATTATAATTAATTATGTTGTTCCATTCTTGATTGATTATTAGTTGGTTCATGTACTTTTCTAATTCATATTAACTACTGTTTCGTTTTGTATGTTTTTGTTTTATTGGCTACTAGGTAGAATAACCGACCTCATCATGTATTGATTTCAATTTCTTTTTGTGTGTACTCTTTTGAGTTTGTAATAGTGCTTCAGAAATAAAAACCATATATTGGGCTTCAATTATCAGAGGTTGGCTTTTTCCTTTTTGTTTGATTAATTAATTAATCTAAAATATTAGCTCAAGGTCATTAAGATTTATTCCAAAATTTCATTTTTATATATTGGTGAACCTAAGAGCACTATTTTCTGCTGCTACTTAGATTTCCTTTTCTCTTTGGAGCATATATAAAATAACTAGAGTAGTAGAAAAATAATTCTTCTATATATGACCCATCATGAATCACTAAAATTAGAAGATAGGTTACTCAAATTTGCTATTTTGTTTTACAAAAGAAAAAGAAAAAATCAATTACATGCTGACCATCAAAATAAATAACTAATAAATATAGTTTCTTGGTTTGAATGTTTGAATGTTACAACAATTTATGTTTATGTGTGAATAACCCTTTCTTGGACTACTACCTATGTGTAAACAAAAATCTTTTCGCCCGGTACTTGAGCTTTAATTTGTGAGTGATTTGTATGAAGTTTCGTTGTGTCATATGGAAATATATATTATCAATTAGTATACTTCTTTAAAAACGCGTAAAACGTCTTTTTGTAAAAATATATATGTGTCGCATATTATTGGACGTATTAATGAATATATTATTTTTGAATTTTTTAACAAATTAGAATAAAATCGATTTTTTTTTTTAAGATTTAATTGTATTTTTAAAATTTTAGAGATTTAAATGTCCGCAAAATAAAAAGTCAGGAATATATTTATTTTTTTATCAAAAAATTTAAAGATATTTAGTTTAGATTGTATAATTCGATCGGATCAAATCGAGTCTAATAATTATAATGCAGAAAATTAAGTTTATTGTTGTTGCTATAATAAACCGATTTTATTTTAATTTATTAAAAAATAAATTAATTAATTTAATAAAAATGTCCAATAATAGCATAACATATATGAACATCTTTAAAAAAAATATATTTTTAATGTCTTTATTAAAGTGGTCTCTATTACAAATATAACTAATTTTTCTTATGCCATTATATGAGAAGCTAGTTAGTTGTGGATCGAAAAGGTGCATACGGTTCGATTTGGCTGGAAGATTTGTTCCAAACTTAAAAGTATTTTTATATATTTTGGTCTGATCTTGAAGTAGTTCGCAACTAATTTGAGAAAAAAAAATCACCCAAGAAACAATTCAACCAAAATCGAACAAAATCAAAAGATATAAAACAAAAAAGTAATGCAAATAAAACAAATTAAAAAATATCTTTAAGAATATGTTAGATCAACTATGCTATTAATTAAAGAAATCTGATTTTAATAATAGATAATATATAAATCTTGATGAATATTTGATAATAATTTTTTATTCTCTCTATCACTCCCTTCTAGCTAACTAACGCTTCTACATCAATAAATATCTAAAATATCATATTAATTAACCTATCATAATACACTGAGCATATATCAAATCTTTCCATTAATTTATGTTTTCTCTATAAGTCCTCTTATTAATTGGAATATTAATTAAAATTACTATTAAAAAAAATTCTATAATTCTAGAGGCATAATTGAAATCCCTTCCCCCACTTCATAGTTCATACACGGTTATGGACAATATAAATACACAGCAACTTGAGATATAATGATCGATATATAACCACGCAAAAAGAAAGAAAATATAAATGACAAGGTATATCCTCTATAATCACAGCATGAAGGTTATTTTTATTGCATTCTTATTTTTGGCTTCCATGGCCTTCTTGCTCTCTTCAGCTACTCTAGCAATTCGAGAGATTCAACCAATCAAAAGTAAATTAGTTAGTATGAGAATCAATTTGAATTGGTCTAATAATTAGCACACTAATTTATTTAAATAAGTGTCAATAATTCAAATTCTGACAAAAAAAAATGTATGACTATTATATGCAGGTAATGAAAAAAGATACATAAGAGAAAGTGATTCATATAGATTTAGAAGAAGAAGAGGAGGAGGAGGACCACGACGACCTCCACCTCCACCTCCTCCTAGTGCTGTTGGAAGTGATTTATATAGAAGAAGAAGAGGAGGAGGAGTTCCACCTCCACCTCCACGTTCTAGTGCTGTTAATAATTAAATTAATCAAAGATTGCATAAACTCCTTCTTCTACTTTATTATGTGTTACTACAGCTAGTAGTAATAAAGATGTATCATGTGTTAGTTTTCACTTTGTAATGGTGTTTGTCAAATAAATTAAAGCATATATATGAGCTTTCATTTTCAGGGAAATAAAGCTGCTGTTTTTTTATGTTTAATTAATTTTGCAGTAATATTAGCTCAAGATTACTTAAAATTTATTCCAAAATTTTATTTTTAAATTGGTGAACCAAGAGCACTATTAATTTTTTTGTAGATTTATGCACCAATAATTTATTTCGGCGATGATCAAGAGTATTATTATTATTATTACGAGTCTAACTATTAAGAAAGCAATTATTTTTCAATAAACTTAAAAAATATATAAAAGAGACAGCTTTAATTTTCTAGGGAATAAAATGACAAAATATATAATATGAATTATTTAGTCATATTTTTGAACTAAAAAATGAAAATAAATAAATGAGTGATCCCTTTTCATGTCAGAATGAATATATTCTTTAATATACTTCATAACTCTTTAAATTAACTAATAAAAAAATTAGAGTACCGATTTTTTTTTAATTTTTAATGTTTTATCTTAAATTTAATCATGAACTTTGATTAAATATTTTAAAACAACAAAATATAAAATATACAATTAAGCAAATAATTTCTTCTTAAATTTTTAAAAATGATATATTAATTCTAACATATTGTGTTAATGAGATCTCTAGTTATCAAAATAATAAAAAATATTTATTTTTCAAAGAAAAATGGCCAATAAAAATGGCGGCATAGCTAATTGATTAAACTGTTTGACATTTTAAAAATAAAGGATAAATTTAGCTAATATATTAATTTAATTTTATTAAAAGTTAATTTATTCGAATATAAATTGTCAACGACCAATTCAACTTACCAAACAATTAGGGTTGATGAATGGCCAACATAAGTACATAAGTACATAACATGTATTGTTTGTGACGACTTGACCAATGACCATGTAAGTAAGGTGGTAGGTACAATTCTTTGTTATAAATTTAAATTTAAATTTAATTTCAGTATTTAAAATAAAAATAATCAAATTAATTTAGATAAAATTCAATTTAATTTTTTTTTCAAAATCAATTACAACTAAAATATATCAAATTATTAAATTTTTACTTAAAACTTAAAATATCTAAAATAATTTTTTAATTTAATAATTTTTTCTAAATTTTTTCGCTCATTTTATTTCAATACTTTCCATCTTTTAATACATACACTCTCTTTTTTCACTACCTTTATTCCCTTTTTTCTTTCTCTTTTTTCCACCACTTTTATTCTTTTTCTCTCTTTTTTTTCAACTCATATATATATATATATATATATATATATATATATATATATATATATATATATTACATACCTTTTTTAAGAAGATCTATTATAAATAAAAAAAATATCCACACATATAAATTTTAGGTGTTTAATTAGTTGTTATAATTTATTATTAATAATTAATTTTTTTTAACATGCTATGTCATTAGACCACTCAACAAATTAATTCTTAATAATTTATGTTTACTTTTTGTAGTTAGTTTATTGTTAGAATTAATTATGAAGTAGAACTATTTAATTTTTTTAATTAATAACAATATTTGTTAAATTTAATATTTTTAGATTAATTTAATTTTTATTTTTTAAAAGAATAAACAAATTTTAGTTCAATAAAATTTTTAATTATTTTATATAATTTAATAAGTAAGCACATTTATTATTTAAATATAATATTATATTAATAAAAATTATCTACTATAAAATTTTAATTTATTTAATAAATATTCCAAATATTAAAATTCAATTCAATTCTAACTGAAACTTAATTTCATACTATTAAAAATTTTTAGATTGTCTAAATTATCTTCATTAATTAAAATAAATAAACAAAAGTTTGGTAGGTACGAGCCGCTATAGATCGATCTTTAAATTGTATGTGGGGCTATCAAAATTCTCACTAGTGTTGTTAGTCAAAAAGAGAATAGGACGCATGTCTCCCACTAATATGAAAGATAAGATTGCAAGACATATCTACTTGAAATAACCCTTCAATCTTGTAATACTATAAATACATGATATCGCTATGCATAACTAAGGAAAATTGAAGTGTAGTCTCTCTCATCTTCACTCACAAAAAATAAGTATTTTCTAATAATCAAATCATATCATAAGATGAAACCAATTTTCTTTGCAATAATAATATTATTGCTTTTGTTTTCCGTAATGTTCCTTCCCTCGTCAACACTTGCAGCTCCAGTAGTAGCGAAGCGTAAGAATTCTCATCTTATCTCATTCCTAATCATTCATATAGTAACATGCCCCTAGCTAAATTGAGAGATAATTAACTAAATTAATATAATTAAAATTTTAATAGATAACAAATTAGTTTATCTAATATTATCATAAAAAAAATAAAAATCAATTTATTAAAATTTTTTTTTTGTCAAAGCCTATGTCCAAACAAAAAATGTTAAAAATTAAATTAGAATATTATTATTATTATTATTATTATTATTATTATTATTATTATTATTATTATTATTATTATTATTATTATGCAGGAGGTGATGAATACAGAGAAGCAGCAGCTTATATTGGAAAAAATTCATATCTTAGAGCAGCACATCCACCTCCTCCTAGTCCTCTTCATATTACTCCTCATCGTCCACGTCTAAAACGTAGAAAGTCAAAACCTCCTCCTAAACCTGTTGCCAGATAGAGGATGCAATGATGATTACACGCCTATCTGCTCTGATCTCCACCTAATAAAGCCTTAATTAATTAATGAAAGTATTTTTACGGATGTGTCTAATAAAAATATTTTTTTTATAGTTGTTTTTAATAGAAATATTTTTATAGATGTATTTTTTATATGTGTCACTTTATACATATGTTTAAAATATAATAATAATCATTATTAGCAATAAATTAACAGATTTTATATTAGTACCATATACTTTTCTATTAATTAAAGGTCGCATAATAAACTCCTTCCATTTTCTATATATAGAATAATATGTAACACTTACTTTGTGTTAGTTTTCAGTTTTTCCATTTTGATGAGTTTTACACATTTAAATGATTATTTATGTTTAATGTAAAAAAATAGTTATTTTTATTAATGTAGTATTATATATAATTGAATGCGATGTAAAACAATTTTACACAGATAATACATCAAAATTATATATATGTGTGTGTGTTTTGAGGTTTTATTTTCAAGGGAAATAAAAGTTTTGTTTTTTTTAATGTTTAATTAATCTACAATAATAAATTAAGATTTGTTCCAAAATTTTATTTTTACATTGGTAAAATAAGAAGACTACTTTATGTAAATTTGTGCAAAGCTAGAAATCTGCAGCAAAATTAAAGAGAACCAATTATTCTTATTATTCACGGTTGAAGTTATCAAAATGTTAACTTGAATGCTTGTGAAAATCATATAATTAATTAATTTAATTGATTGATATTGATTGAGCAATGAGCATGACATGATTTGTCTATTAAAAGATTTTTTTTATAAAAGAAAATTGGTTAATTGACGTCGATGTTAAAGTTCACTCGTTTAATGTAAAAAAATAGTTATTTTTATAATGGATAATGTTTGGTTCATTTTAGGAGTGTGCATGGGTCAGGTAAAACCGGGTTTGATGTGACTCAAACTCGGCCCGAAATATATACCGGGCCTATTTGTTAGACCCGAATCCGACCCTAGACCCGATGAAATCTATACACTTTCGGGTCACGATTATACCGAGTAAAAGTCGGGTGAAACCGGACCGTTAACATTATATTACCTTGATACCTTCTTGTAAGTTAGCATGTAAAAATATCCAAATTTTCAAGACTCCAACTATTATTTGACATGGTAAAATTCACTTAGAAAATATAATAAGAACCAACTTTTCTCTAAAATTAAAGCATAACCATAATCAATACTAATATTGTCTAATAATACCAAATATTTAAATCAATACAAATAACACAAGATTATGCATTAGTCTAAAGTCTTATGCATTTTAAATATAAAACATTAACTTATAGTCTTATATATAATGACTAGTAATACAAAATATTAAGGTTTACAATACTTAAATTTCACATAATAATAGCCATCATCCATCACTAATAACATAAAATATTAATTGTGTATGATGACCGGGCCACCGGGCCGATTTCGGGTGACCCGAGATATGGCCCGGACCCGACCCGAAATAATGACCGGGTCTATTTTTAAGACCCATACCCGGCCCTAAACTTGATGAAATCACACCAAATTAGCCCGAAAAGTGTTCGGGACCGGGTCGGGTCTTCGGGTCGGGTCGGGCCATGCACACCCCTAGCTCATTTAATATTATACAGTGATTTTATTTTGATAATATTTTCGGTTCATTCTAGACGCAAGTATTTTTGAATTCGAATTTATATAATGAATAAATATTCGGTTCATTTAGTATTATATAATAGTTTTGTTTTGATAATATTTTCGGTTTATTCTAAATACAGATGTTTCTGAATTCGAATTTATATAAAAAATAACATAAATATCTAATAAAAATAAAGAAAAGAACAATATTTATAAAACAATAATTGGTTTTATATTATGATGACGGCAAAGTAAGATTACTTACCTATTCTCTCATTTTATACTGCAATTAAAACCACGTATCACTTGAAGAATAAGAATCAAGCAGTTGAGAGATAAAATCTTGATTATTAATATTAATTATAGTTATAGTTATTATTAGTGTATAATTTCTTGCGCAAAAACTAATATTATTGACAAGTTATTTAATTTGGTAGCAGTTTTTTACATATTTATTCCCAATTTTTATTTCAAGCAAGCTTGAAATTTGTGAAATTCAGAATATGGTTGGGTGAGATTCATATATGGTATTTGGTTCATTTGGTATTATACCATAGTTTTGCTTTAATAATATTTTCGATTCATTTGCAGTTTAGGTGTGTTGTCGATGAATAATTTGTTCCAATAGTTGGAATGATTTTCAAGACAAATTGAATGGAATTGAATAAAATCTAATACAATTGAATAAAATGATAATAAATAATTTTATTATTTTTTGCTAAAAAAACTCAATCATTAACAAAAATACATCGAATTTATTTTTAGATCCAAATGAATCTCATCAATTAAACTAAGAAATAAACCGAAATTACTTAAGAAATAAAAAATTTGGTCAATACTTATCAGCAGCATCAAGTGAATCTTAATTAACACAAAAATGATCGAAATAAATTAAGAAATGAACTGAAATTATTTAATGATGGTAGCAAAAAAATCAGAACTAATAAAAATGCTTGCAAAATGTTGGTATTATTGGTGATGACGATAACAAAAAAGAAAAAGTAGAAGATGCAACATTGAAGAAAAAGAATCTGCGTGTGCAAATTTGGAAGAAGAAGAAGAAGAAAGAGAAAGAGAAGAAGAAGGATGAGAAGAAGAAGGGAAGAAGAAGAGCTTGCGCGAATTTGGAAGAAGAAGAAGAAAAAAAGACGAGGAAAAGGAGAAGGAGAATGAGCGCGTAATTTAAAAAGTTGTTATAACAACTTAGATAGACTTGGATAAGTATTTTGTTTGAATGTAAAACTTTATTCTTATTTTATTATTCCTTCAGGTAGTACTCAGTCAAAAAGATATTACTATACAAGGTTCTAAAAATCGGACCGATAATCAAATTGTTCTAATTATTGATTAATTAATTTATTGATCCAATTGATTTAACTGTAATTCAATTGAAATAATTGTTTTATAATAAAATAATAAATAAAATATAAATAAACACATTAAAAACAAATTAAAGTCTAATATAAACTTTAAATTATGATCCCAATTTAAAATATTACATAACTAAAATCTTAAATTTTATCAAAGTATAAATTTAAAGTTAAATAATTTTTAATCTCATCAATTAATAACAATATAATACTCATTATATTATTAAGATAGTCACTATTTATGCATAATTTTAATAAAATTGTTAGCACAAAAAGATTGATTATAATAGACAAGTAATAATTTTACAATTTTAATATGGCCTGAAGTGATCTTGGTGGATGAACATAAACAAAATCTGTTTAAAAAACAAAAAAAAAAGGAAAATTTAAAATGCTAGAATATTATGTAATTGCTATTTAAAAAATGAACATATTAAATTATTAACAATGCTGTTGAGTTTGCACACATAGAGACTCTGCTCATATATATTTAAGACTCTGCCCAAGACTCTTTTTTAACAAAATTAATCTCAACTGATATGTTAGATATATATTTTCTATAACTAATGATAACAGAACTTAATTTTATTAAGTGATTTCATTATCTTTTGTACTCTTTACCAAAATAATAAATTAACCAATTTAGTTAATACAACTTTAAATACAGTAAATAATCTGCTTCATACACTTCTCAAAAGTGATCTTAAATTATTTGCAATAATAATGAACGATATTTCATAAACAACTCAATTGTCAAAATTAAAAGCATGAATAACACTATTTAAAATCTACAGAAATACACCAATCTCAAAAAATGTATAATTGGCAAAATTGATCAAATCATGGCAAAACTAAGTTCTTAAAAAAAAATTTGGTATATCACAATCAAAACGGAGCCGGAGCTGTTTTGTCCTTTTTTTTTTTTGTTGCCGCTCCTGTTGTGTTTTGTGCTTTAAACTTAAACCAAGCACTAGTAAATTATAATAGTGCTAAATGAGGAGTATATAATATAAAAAGGGGAGAAATGGAAATGAAGATTGAAAACTAAAAAAAGATGTTATGTGGTTAATTTTATGTATTTTTTATATATTTATATATTTTTATTATAATTAATTATCATCAACATTAAACGAATAAAAAAAATAGGTAACAAGCATCATATTGCTACTCATGATCAATTTATTAAGAAATGTATGTGTGTTATATTTGTTATTTGAGTGAAATATCAAATTGGGGCTTATTAATTTTTATTCTGGATAAATTAGGGTTATATATCTATATATTTTTAGAATATTAAATAAATTAATCTCTAATATTTTTTAAAAAGTCATAAAGTCTTTAATTTTTCTTAAAAAACATATAAAATGGTTAATAGATCAAATTGTTTGACATTTTAAAAAATAATAGACTAATTTAGATATACATTATTAATTTAAAAGATAAGAAACAAATTTATTCAAACAAAAAATTATGAATGACCAATTCAACTTTTCGAACAATTTGAATTAGAAAAAGTTTAGAAAATCAACTACAATATAAGTCAACTCAATCAATCTCATTTTATTTCTAGTTTTAAAATTCAAAAAATTAGAGTAGTAGAAGTTTTTTTTTATATAACTGACTTATTTTTTAACTAATTAACTGCAATTGACTGCACTCCTAATTAGCTGTCTAATATTATCGTTTGAGTTAATAACGAAGGGCTAACATAAAATATATAATGTTGCTTGTGACGACTTGACCATGAAGGGTTATCAAAATTGTGATAATGTACTTAGTCTAAATGAGTAGGACGCATGCGGTACTAATATGCAAGAAAAATTGCAAAACATATCTGCTTGAATACCCTTCAATCTTCTAAGACTATAAATGCATGATAATAATATATATTGCCATGCATAAGGAAAAGTGAAGTGTAGTCTCATCTATCTTCACTCATAAATAAGTATTTCATAATAATCATATCATATCATAAGATGAAGCCAATTTTCTTTGCAATATTCTTGTTTTTGGTTTCCGTAATGTTCTTTCCCTCTTCAACACTTGCAGCTCCAGTAGTAAAGCATAAGAACTCTTATCTCATTCTAATCATTTATAGAATGTTATTAGGGATATAATTATTTAATTTTAGAAAAAAAGGTTTTTAGTATATATATATATATATATATATATATATATATATATATATATATATAGTAATTTTAACTATGGACCTAACCAAATTTGCTATCGATTCACGGTTCGACCAACTGATCCATGCTTATATATTTCATGTCGATTAGTTCCAAAATGATGCTTAAAGATAGTCTCGCTTATGTTTTTTTTTTTTTTTTTGTTCACACAAATACACTCACACACTAAATTAGCCACTACTAGAACACCTGGTTTGGCTTCTCTAAAATGCTTAGTAAAGCAGAAACATGAAGGGTAAACTATTATTGGAATCATTTAGTCTCTCACACAAGAAAAATTATTGATGCAAGAAAAAGTGCTCAACAGTCAACACTTCCTTATTTAAGCGCATCATCCTCTAAACAATACCAGGCTCAAGGCTTGTTCAAACTTTGAATCTGAACACACATATCAACAATTTATACTCCGATCTTGAGGCCAACCAAACTCTTCCAAGAATGCCAACACAACCCCGTTAGACCAACCAAATCCAGTCTGCATTTGCAACACAGTTACCAACCAATACATAGTCAGATTCACATGGCACAGATCATGAAAAAGTGTTTGTGAAAAGCAACTTCAATTTGTGATTTTATAAGCCAGCTATATTAATTAGGACATACCTGGGTTGCATATTCACCCCCGCCTCCATATTCTCCACACTTCTCCACGTCAAGCTTTTCATGCATTACCCCTGTTTTCTTGTAACAAACATAATTGCTTCTAATCCATTTGATAGCAATTTCCTCAGCCAACAACCTTGCTTCTTTTGACCCTGATTTTACCAGGCCTTCTGCTAGCATGTGTTGAAGTGGAGCCCAACCATTTGGAAAGTCCCTATTACGTTTCAAATGAGTCACTAAAAACACTTAGCTTATAGACACTATTGTATTATTGGATGGTAAATGCATGTCAATTTGATGTACAAGAATATATCTCAAATCCAAATTGTTTATTACTTACCACTGTTGTCCTGAATCAGTCAAAGAAGTTGCAATTCCAGCAGCACGAATCAGGCCAGAAGTTTTGAGAGCATGAACAACGTTACCCACAAGCGAACCATCTAATGAAATATAAAATATACCAAATTTTCAACTTACAAGACAGGAAATTCTACCGAAATAAATTGAACAAAAAATGTAAAGCTTTGAAATATGGTATCCTGATTGTGCCTCTGAGAGTTCCAGTATCATACACTCTCATGCACTACTTCCTCCCCCAAAATACTCCCCTAATACATAACACGCTTTTGGAGGGATAACTATAAGAAGTTACAGATGGGTTTAACTGTAAGGCTTACTCTTGTATTAGTTAATCCTAAGTTACTAACTGTCCGCGTGCATGTTTGATTCTAAAAAGTTCAGGCTTGCTAGTTCAAAATTAACAAGGGATTGATACCACAATGATTAGGATAACCAATCATGCAATTATATTTACTTGTTATTTGATGAAGATATCATATCAAGAATACCTGAGTAAAATGGCTCCATCCACAAAGGAACAAAATTGGAAGCAAATACATTTTTATTCTGATGCTTAGCTTCCCAAACATGAGCCACCTAAGAGTGTCGAAGAGATTAGCAATGCAGCAGCAGAAGGCTATGATATCCCTCTTTATGGCGGATTTCTACAAGGAGCAATAGGAAATACCTCACATGTGCCACTGTTGAGCCAGTAATCGAGCCATTGCTTCTTGCTTGGACTCCAGAAAACAGAATTTATTGCCTTCTTTCTAGCATCAGAAAGTTCCATGAAGTGTTTCACAGTGGTTTTGTCTCCAATAGCTTTTGCAAAGAAGGCAATATTAATTTCCATCTGGATCAATATTCATCAGAATTAAATGAGGTTTCGAACTCTGATTTCATGTTTTTCTAGTCAATTGGTCTAAGACATACCCCAAGCAGATATGCATTCAAATCAACAGGTATTACAGATGTTGTAGCTAGTGTACTGTAGTCAGGTGGAACTCTGTATTAACACAACATGGTTTCATCAAAAACATAAATACGTCGGTAAGAACTTAAAGTTGTGTTTTTCCCCCTTTTTGCAAAAAATCTTAATTTTATGTAATACAGTACCTCATCCATCTTGTGCTGAAATCCCATCCTGATTCAGCAGCCGAGGCAATATCACGGTAAAAATGCTGCTTTTCTGAAATATTTGAGAACTTCGAAGCAGATTTCTTGTCCTGTGCCATGGAATTTGTTACCCAAAATTACGTTTGAATGAAATACCACTGCATCAATACCACAGTAGTTAACAAAGCACACACACCATTGTGGACGACTCTGGCCTGGGTTTGTTCCACATTGCCTGATAGCGATTCAAGTTATGGGAGTGTCCTTGAGCATCCACAATGGTCACTCTATGTATATCTTAAAGATAAAATATAAGGTAAAGCCATTACACTTGGGTAAGACTAAGAGGCAAACACATAAAAGTATTCTACAAGAATAGTCGATAAATATAAGGTGAAATTTTGTGGTTTAATACCTGAATTCCAAAAGGCATGCTCCTTAAGCAGTGCAGGTAAACATCTTTTAACTAACTCAATGTCACCAGTGCTGCGGTATATCTCATAAATCATAGAGCTTAAAAGAGGAGGCTGACTGTAAAATCATCTTCAAGGTTATAGTTTCTATTCTCGTTTGTAAGAGCAAGAATTATAATAACAAATTCTTTTATTACATACGGTGTAGTAATGAGAATGACATTATATGCAGGCAAAATTATTATAACAGAACTCATAGTACACTATCCTTTTGCAGCTTATTAGTGAAGTTAATGCAAGATCGCAAAAAATGATAGCATATAATATAATTCAGTGAACCGAAACTTTGGGAGTCAATAACATAAAGTTGCCTTATTTAACTTAACATCCATAATTTCATGCACGTAATATATCCAAACATTTTTATTCAGCAAAAGCAAAAGGCAGAGTCCAAGTTTAGACTTAGACCAGTCAACAAAAATGATGACAAATTTAGAAAGTCCAATCATATGGGTGGTTCTTTTAGGAAGCTATTTGTTTAAAAGAAATTAATGTGTCTTTACCTATCCTTTTTCCTAGATCTAGATCTTTGTAGGAATGGAAAATGTGGTTACCTCCTGTTAGTGTAGTACTGTCTAGCCCCATTGAGCACAAATCCATATTTTTCTATCAAAGAAACAAGATTCATCACAATAGCAGTAGCAGTCTTATGCATTTTACTCACCAGCAAGCCCCTGCACCACTCAAATGAATGCATCATTATTCCTTATAATGCTCTGAAAAGAGAAAAAGAAAGAGAAATAGTAGAAGAACGAACCGAATGACCCAATAGGAGTCCCAATAATAGACCTCACGAAAGCGTGAACCAGGAATAACAACAGGATTCGGCAGGGGAAGCAGAGTGTGCAGCTGCGGGTTCTTTTCGACTTCACGGGATACCTTGCGACTCAAGTTTCTCCAAAGCGAATGAACCTTCAAAGCCCACGCCCTCACCTCCGGGTGCTTCACCTTCGTCAAGAACCCTTCTGGCTCTGCAACGAAATCATGTGGCTGCCAGCACACCAGATCATCCCCTGCGCCCTTAAAGTACCTATTGATGAAGCCTTTCAGCACCTCCGCAGAAACGGTCCCGTTGGAACTCAGTCTTGGAAGGTTCTGGAATGCTTGGTGTGTCTCGGAGAGGGTGAACTTGAGGGGCAAGTCAACGTAGGTTTTGGGATCGAAGTTGGAGTTCCCGAAGGTTTGGAGCGCCGTTTCTTGGAGCTGTTCGAGGAAGGAAACAAGAGGAGTGGATGGCGTGACAACGGAACAAGAGGAAGAAGAAGAAGAAGCCATGTGGGACGAAGCTACATCAAAGGAGAGTGAGAGTGAGAAGGTGCACAGTAGTAGGGTGAGGGAGTGCAGTGCCATCTTGTTGGAGTCAACGCGTGATTGTTGACTCGTGAAATATGGTGAATGGTGATTATGTCAATATATATTGATATGTTGGTGGATGAAACAGACAAGAACTATCCAAAAAGAAGATAAGAGAGAGAGAGAGAGAGAGAGAGAAAGAGAGAGAGAGTGGAAAACAAACCTAGGAAGTAATGAGAATGATGCGAAGAGAGGTGACCGGCAGCTACGACAAAAAATGGTAGCTTTTAAACTTTTGCGTCATTCGTAAGCAAACAAGTGTCAGCGTTCTTAGGACGACGGCATAAATGGTATGGAAGCCGAAGATGACAAGGACAGAAAGGAGAGGCTGATGACGATGGGGACTTGCAGCTAGATGGGGGAATGGAAGATGGAACTTTGGCTGAGAGTGGACCAGAATGGATGGCTTAGTGATTTCAAGTTTTCTTCTCTTCAGCCTTTTTTTTTTTTTTTTGAATCCAAAACGACGTTATTTTGGTTCTAGCTACAAAACCGATCGGGGTCCCGATTCAATTGACTAACTAGTTCTCGATTGATATTCCGATTATCAAATTGATTTTTAAACTTGATGATTTTTTACTATGGACCTAACCAAATTTGCGATCGGCTCACGGTTCGATCAACCGATTCAAATTGGTTTTCAGAACCATCCTTATATATTTCATGTCAATTAGTTCCAAAATGATGTTTAAAGATCAAAGTTTAGAAAACTGAACCAGTCATCGAACTACTCTAGTTACTAGTTAATTGGTTCAACTGAAAAAATCATATTATAGTAATAAATAAAATATAAATAAACACACTAAAACATAACTATAGTCTAATATAAATTTTAAAATATCATCTAAATTAAAAATACTATATCAACCACAATGTCTCATTAAAAATAACAATTATACAAATTAACAATCACAAAATCAAAAATAGCACCACAACAACAGAAATTTATCAAATTAACACATTCAAGAACTTGAACTCAAATCAGAATAATTATTCAAATTAATAATTGGCAAAAATACAGCCATCTAGCAATCACAGGATCAAAGAACACCTCAAAAACAATTTATCAAATTACTAGACAAGATCAAGAACATGAACTAAGATAGAATAATTGTTCAAATTAACAATTAGATAAAAATACAGCAACCTAACAATCACAGAGCACTTCAACAACAATTTATCAAATTGCTAAATTAACAAGATCAATAACATGAATTTAGATCAGAATAATTATTCAAATCAACAATTGGACAAACATACAACAACCTAGATGCTTTTTTATTGATACTCTCATTCATACTTAAAATTACCAGCAACCCAATAACAATTAACAATATTACAGCAACCCAATAATCCCAAGGATAACAGTTAGTACACAACCAAAAAAATTAACAGATCAGAACCATGTAAGAATCAAAGAAAATCAGTAAACCAATAAATCAATCCACAACAATCACTAATGAGTAATGACAACATCATTGACAGAATATCAGAAAAAATGAAAATTCAGTAAACCACAATAATGACAATAAGTCAACAACAATTGATTTAATGTCGTATAATAGAAAATAAAAAAGAATAAATGCCTTTGAATCCAAGCAATCGAGAAAACGTATAAGACCATGTGAATCAGGCCAGTTTTTGTATTTTGGACCAAAACAACACTGTTTTCAACTTTTCATTCCTTAAAAAAAAAAGGAAAAGAAAAGGAACCCAGCCAAAACGGTAACCCAGCAGGCAGCAGCATCTATGAGGTTCGAGCTCCTTCGTCACTGCCACACTTGCTCCGTCCAGCCACCGCCGTGTCACCGCCCATCGCAGCTGTCAAAGCCGCCTTCCCCACCACGGTCGTCTCCGCCACTGCTCGAAGGCACCGTTCCCACTACAACTCGTCTCGCTTCCTTCCTCTGTCCCACAGCCGCTGTTCTGCCACGCTGGCTCTATTCCACCGTGCTCCAACTCTTCTCTACTCCAGTTCCACGACTCCTTGGCAGTAGTTCGTCGACGCTCCACCTCTTCTCGAGTTCTGCTTCCCAGTAACCCTCTAGTTCCTCACCTCTCTGATTTTTCATTTTTCTTCTTCAATTGTTATTGACTTATTGTCATTATTGTGGATTGGTATTATCGAGTTCTGCTGCCCAGTAACCCTCCAGTCCCTCACCTCTGATTTTTCAATTGTTGTTGACTTATTATCATTATTGTGGATTGGTATTATCATTGATTGGTTTAGGATTGTTGATGATGTTCTTGAATCTTGATTCTGATTTGTGGTTTACTGAT
Organism: Arachis hypogaea; assembly: GCF_003086295.3. NCBI lineage: Eukaryota > Viridiplantae > Streptophyta > Magnoliopsida > Fabales > Fabaceae > Arachis > Arachis hypogaea. Next base: position 125,810,313 of record NC_092039.1, read on the forward strand.
TTTTCATTTTTTCTGATATTCTATCAGTGATGTTGTCATTACTCATTACTGATTGTTGTGGATTGGTTTTATGATTGGTTTACTGATTTTCTTTGATTCTTATATGCTTCTGATTTTTTTTTTTTGTGTACTTACTGTTATCAATCTTAAAGGACCTGCATTAAAAAAAATGAACATCTGCGATTAGAACCAAAGTGGATAACGATTTAAAATGAACATGAACAAATTCACAAAAGAAATAATCCCACATAAGAAGATAACAGTATAATTAGTAGTCAAAATAATAAAAACTGGTAGAACTATCTTCGTTGACCAGTTGAACTATGTTATATGCAGAGATATTTTTCCTGAGATAAAAAAATCTTTAAATAAAGTAAATTAATTATAAAGATAAACATATCAAAAATCTTTTAAATTTTCTTTTCATAAAAAATTTATATTCTTATATCCAAAATCAACACAATAAAAGGGGTGATGTAAAAAGAATGAGTGGAATAGCACATCATTGCAGAAAACACACCTTCAAAACCACTTGAGAAACTCATTAAACAGTTTCATAGTGACAAAGTACTCCATTTAATTGACATGGAGAATGAAGTCATGAACTAACCTGGACTTCCCTTGTACGGAATCATTAGCATAATTCCCAGTAGAACAAAAATTGAAGGAAAATTTTAAATTGACAGAATCACAGCACAAATTCACTAATTATTTCACAAAGTACACATATATAAACAAAATTACAGCAGAAATTCACAAATTATTTCACAAATTCACCAAGATTCAAACATCCAGTGAAGTATAGATTCAAATTCATAATGTGAGAGAAGGGGGGGGGGGGGGGGACTTACTGCGGACAGAGAAAGACAGAGGAGGAAGACAGCAACAGAGGACGCGGCGACGGCGAGAGGCTCGGGATGCAGCGAGGGGCTCGGGAGAGGAAGAAGACTTCGACGGCAAGGGGCTCGCGAGAGGAAGAAGACTTCTCAGTTCTCTCGGTATAGACTGGAGTTCTCTAGGTATCAACCTGACTCAGAAATTACTAACAAAGTAGCAGCAGCACAACAAATTAAAATCATTAACAATTTTGCAAAAACAGCAGAAGCAGATGGAAGAATAATCAACCTGACTCGGGAAAATTAAGAAGCAACGAAAAGCAAGAAGAGACTGAATCGGAAACAGAACCAAACTGAATCAGAAATACCACCAAACTAATTCCAAAAATTTTCATGTGATGCACCAATTCCACAAATTCTTCCTCTTTCACCTTCCCCTTCCCTGCATTAACATTAAATAAACAAAAAGTTCAGAATCAACCCTAAACCAGAATTAAAAAACAAAATCAGAATCAACAATCTCAACCACAGAATCAAGAACAAGCCTACCAAGTGTTTATTACGAATTACAATCAATAAGAAGACTAAACCAGAATTAAAAAAAATAGAATCAGAACAAAAAAAAAAACCTGAGGCTTAGGCTCCATTACAGAGGACGACCGAGGTGCAGGATGGTAAGACGACGGCGGCGACGAAACAAAAACCAGAGATGGAAGGACAACACTGCTTCAATGACGGAGAAGAAGAGACTGGACAGACGACACGGCTTCAGCGACGAACGGGCGACGGGCGACGAACTGCGGCAGCTTCGACTGCATCTGGTGCGTGCTGCTGCGGTTCGTCGAGGACGACGGTGGCTGTTAGTTAATGGAGGAGACGGCTTGCTGCTGGAGAGGTGGTGTGTGGAGCCGTCGACGATGAGGGAGAGAGCGAAGCGCTACGAGCCTACGAGGAAGGGAGAGGAAGAGGAAAGAGCCGCGCCGCCGCGATGGTGCTGTCCGGCGGCGTCGATGGCGGAAAAGAAGGGGTTCCGCGCTGCTGGGAGGGAGGGTCGCTAGGTTAGGGCTTTAGGTTATCTGATTTGGGTCACTTGGTCTAATGGTTTTGTTAGGGTGTTTTAGATGAACCAATTTGGTTCGGTTTTTTTTTTTTTTTTTTTTTGGTCGATGGACTGGACAACCCCAATCCTAGGTACCCCAGTAGATTGGACAACCCCCAATCCTAGGTACACAATACACACCCACACATACCTCATATACTTACCAATTTTTCTTCTCGGTTGCAGCTGGTAGGACTCGAACCCGAGACCTTTGAGATGAGGAAGGGGCGGAATGCCGTCTGAGCTACGGCTCATTGGCAATTTGGTTCGGTTTGATTAGAATTTTTAATATCAGAACCAAAAATTGAACAACAAAAATTTTTGTTCGAATTGTTTGGTTTTTTTTATTTTTTCGGTTTGATTTTATTCGATCCAAATCGATTTTAAATTCCGCTATTATATATATATGGATTCGGATAAATTCGTCTCTACTGTCTCATTCAACGTCTGTCCCAAATAAAATCCGTCTTGGACTAGATTATTATCTACCCGACCAAATAAGAGTAGGTCGGATACTCATAGGTTCGGATACTCCTACCAATCCTATGTCAATGTACCTTCTTAATTTCTTTCAAATAGCTTTAAGTTTGTTGTAATAGTAAGACTGCCTGTGAAATAAAACCATATATTTCATTTCAATAATTGTGGTAGAAAGTTAATGCTAGCTAATCCAGTAATTCCCATTTACATTTCAATTATTCTTTCTTCTGAAATTACTAAAAATAATAGAGGTGTTCATAGATCGAATTCAATCTGTACATTCGCAGTATTTATTTGAATCCAATTTTAAAATTATGGATATAGATCCGATTCACAAGAATATTGGATCAAATCCGATCCGCACACTAATAGGGTTAGATTGTAAATTTTGTGTAAGTATCTACATATCTCTGTAAGAAAAATAAATAAATATTTTTTTATATTTTATTTCAACTAATAATTATTATATATGTTGTATTATTTTAATTATTATTTAAGAAAAATATGTTTAATATTATTTTTTTAAAATAAACATATTTAAAAAAATAAAAAAATGAATTTTATTAATATTTTTTTAATAAAAATAAACTTTTAAAAATATTTTTATGATTTATAAATATATCTAATATTCGATATATGATTCGATCCACAAATATGCATATCAGATCAAATTCAAATTAAAAAATTGTATATATTAAATTTGATCCGACTCAATAAATTTAATGCCATCAAAATTTCCATTCCACATCTATCCTTTAAAATAACATATATTTCATTGTCAATATGCTTTTTAATATAAATATTGGTCGCTGTACTTTGTCAAGTCTACTATGCATACATACAAGTCTACGCTTTGATAGTCCTTCGATATTTTATTACCATCAAATTTGACCAGTTTGTCGTAAAATATGTTGTACCATACCTTCAAATTCCACAAGGTATAAGTATAAAATAATATAAGATTAAAAAAATCTTTCATTGAGTTTCTATTTATAGTGTCGTTTTGTATTACCGGTGGCACCCTAACAAAATAAATTCTGTGAGTAGTGTGACTTAGTTATTAGTATTGTGTTCATGGTGTGGTTCGGTTTAAAAATCTGGTCTGACTCTAAATATTTTAAAGATTAATATAATATAATTTTATTGAGTTTAAGGTTAGATAAAAATTTTAAAAATAGATTCAGTTATTATTTTGAGTTTGATCCGAGTCAAGACGAATTCGTCTTTATCACTATAAGAGAACTAAAAAAGATATATATTTTAAATTAATTTTAATATTATATTATATTAATTATAAGTTTATTGTTTTATTTTTAATCACACTTGTTAAATTAAAAAATAAATAAAAAAACATCTAATTAAAATTTATGGACAAATTTAAATTCAAATATGGATATCAACTTTTCGAAAACAAATTTTTTCTTTATAAATAAGCGCATTATAAATAAGTTTATTTGTAAATAAGTTTTTTTATAAATTATTATTAAAGTTTAAAAAATCTGGTTTTTATCCTATTTGAACCCGTTATAATTGTGGTCTAAAAATGCTTAGATTTCATCGAATTTAAGGTCAAGTTAAAGTCTAAAAAATAAAACCAATATATATTTAAAATAAGATCTGAATCAAAATAAACTTGATTTTACCCAATCATAAACATCCCTAATTAGTATTACGGAAATTCCGGTGGAAATTAAATTAAATCATGGAATGATGCTAAGTTTATATAAAAAATGACTCGTCATTTCGTTTCATATATGGTGGTTCACGAAAATAAGAAATCATCACTGTTGTACAGTATAAAAGTATGGAGAAGAATCACAACCATTCAATCGTCACTAGGAAAAGAAACTTCAATTATTGAGTGGAAAAAATGTTTGAATAGTATATAAGAATTTGAGTGTTGTCAGGCAAAATACAATATCTCTAAATTTATTTAGAGATTGACTTGTTCTTAATAAGATGCTCAAATTCCACAAGTGGAAAAATGATATAAGAAGAAGCTAAGAAAATTCTTCACATGTAGTTTAAATTTCATCCAATATCAAGCCTACGCTATTTTTAATAGGAATCACTTATTTACTATGATGCACGGACCGGACACGACACGGAACACATTGACACACAAATTTTAAAATCTTACATGACACGGAGACATGTATACATATAAAATATATAGTATTATTAAGATAAATTGTAATAATATTTTGATATTTAAATATAAATTAAATTTTTAATTATTTTTAATATCTTATTTTAATTATATCAAGTATTTACAATATTTTTTGTTTTAATAAATAATAATATATACTATATCTAAATTTATTTTAAGAATATATGTTAAGATTAAGACTGACACGCTGACACTTGATGATATTTAAGTGTGTTAAAGCGTGTTCGAAGAAGAATTTTTTTTTATTAAGACACGGTTGGACACAGCACACACGCGTATCAGACGAGTGTCTGCGAGTGTTGTGTCCAAAATGTGTCCGACACGCAGACACGACAACTCAGCGAAGTATCCGTACTTCATAATTTATTTATTAAAAATATCTTTTTTTAAGATATTTTTAATAATTAAAATTCAATATATATAATTGACTAAACTGTGTTATTTTTATTTAAATTAGATCAAATAAATTAATTTAGCCAAAAAAACTAATAAATTAAATTTTGAATCAATCTAAATTAATATTTTTTTATAAAAATTACTACACTATTTTCATTATAAAAATATTTTGCCAATTTAACGTCTATTCTCTAAATTAGATTACCACGCTAATATGGCTTATTACCTGTTTAATGAATCCCAAAACATATATAGTGATGGATATTCTTGATCAATGATTTTAATATGGATAAATTATACCGTTGGTCCTTATATTTTTACTAAAATTATAAATTGGTCCCTATAATTTAAAAATTTGTAATTGGGTTCTTAAACAAAATTAAAATTTGTAATTTAGTTTTCGTCGTTCAAACAAAGTTTGATTTAACAGAATATTCCCAGCATATTCGCTATTTTAAATATGTGAGTTGCACGTGTTTAACAGTAAGGACTAATTTGTAATTTTAGTAAAAATATAGGAACCAACACTATAATTTAACTATTTAAAAATGACAAAAAAAATTCCTAACCCACCCCACCCCCTCCCCAACCCTCTCACTATCACTTCTCCACTTTCCAAAATAGAGGAAAAAGAGGAAAGAGCGTCATGAATTGAAGGAACACGTTGCTCTTCAACACTCTCGTCTTCCTCTTCATCCTCAACTCCATTTCTCTCTTCCTCTACTTCCTCACATACTCTTCCAATTCTTCACGTTCCAATGCCAACCTTCACAATCAAGTTCCTCTCTTAAGATTGCAGCAGCAACAACAATCGCACCATCACTCTTCAAAGTCATGGCCAATTCTCCCTTCTTACCTTCCTTGGACCGACGCCAAAGACTCTAAGGCCAACGCCATAACTCGCTCCTGTGAAGGCTACTTCGGGAATGGCTTCGGTGGGGATTCATTGGCGGTGAACACACGGCAAATAACGTTGCTGCAGGGAGTGGTGCCACCGTGGTAGGGAAACTCCTCCCAGCCGAAGGTTTCTACGACGTTGTTGAAGTTAGAGGGGTTTTGAATCGGGAATCCCTTAAACACCACGACCTCTTTTCCAAATCCAGGTACTATCTATTGCCCTTGATAGACTCCGTAAGTGACAATGTTATTGCTGTAGGAGGAGCCACCACCGTTAGAAACATAACTCCATCGTAAACCTTCTGCTGTGAAACTTGGATCTCCATGAATGCCTCTGATGCCACCATCTTCGATTGATCTCACTGTTAACTCTGAAATGGTTACTATTGAAGAGAAAATGATAAACTATATAATATATATTTTATCAAATAACGAATTTGAATAATAATAATATAAGAGAGAAGAATTTTGCTTGTGATGAGATGAAGTCCTTGATTATTGCTAATTTAAATATAATTGGGTTGAGTTGAATTGAGTTTAGACATGATTCATGATTCATGATTCATGATTCAACGATTCTGGAATTATTGTTGTTGAAACTGTATTGTTGTTGTTAAAAAAGAAGAACAGAAATTCTGAAGAGAGGTGGAGGAAAAAAAAGGAAAAAAAAGGAATAAGAGGATATTATGGTAAATATGGATTTTTTTATGGTAAACGTTATTGAGGATTTAATTACAAAATTTAATTTTATTTAGGAGCTCAATTACAAATTTTTAAAATATAAGAATCAATTTACAATTTTAATGAAAATATAGGGACTAACTGTATAATTTAATCTTTTAATATTTCATCCAACAAATTATAGGATGCTTTAAACTGGTAGGATACTGATGAAAATATCTTGCAAATCCAACGTCTATTCTCTAAATTAGATTACCACAATGACATGGCTATTACTTGCATAAACAGGGTAGAAACATGAAAGCTATTAGTTAAACTTTTTGTCCTTATTAGGAGCTTCTTAATGATTTTATAAAATTATAAAAATAATCTAATTTAGTATTGACTTACTCATATAAAAAAAGAATTAATTTTCGCATACAAGTTTTTTTATTATACAAATTTTATAAGTTTTGATATTCACTTACCCCTAATACGTGCCTCTTATTTCACGTATATTTCACGCGTCTCTTTAACAGATTTTTCAATCAATCAATGCATGAATATATAACTTTCTTTTTTGAAAGGATTTCGTTTCCTTTTTCGAATTTCTTGCCTTCTCTCTTCGATCTCTTTCGTGTGTTTCTCTCTGTCTTCTCCTTTGCCATTTATGTACGTTTCAATCTGCCTTCTCCTTCGTCGTTTACGTGTGTTTCTCTCTCTTTCTTCGTTTTTCTTGATTTCCATTGTTTCTGAAATCAAGCTCTGAAATCGTTTTGAAGATAATGGATGATTTAACTTCAGATTGTCAGCTGAACTAGAGCGAAGTAGATTTTGAATTTGAATCGAATGAAGTTCTTGAGGTGTGGTTTAGTTTCAGTTAATAATTGAGTCTGAATTTGAATCCTGTTAGTAGTTTATGATTGTGTAGCTGAATAATGCGTGAACCTTGCCTGTGAAATTTGCTATTAATTATTCCTTGTTTGAATTGAATCTAATGTACTAGTTCTAATGAATTTTGTGCATTTTATATCAGACGTTCGGGTGTAGATTAGGTATATTTGGGTGTATTTTAGGAAAGTTTGGGTGTATTTACAGTTTATGACTTTTCATCTGACGGAGGATATTCTTTTAATTGAATTGTTTTAGTATCTATTTAATGATGGTGTATTTTTGTGTGTATTTTGCAGCCCTTCTATGGTGTTGATGAGCAGTTTGTTCCCAAGGTTAGGATGACTTTTAACACCCTTGAAGATGCTGCAAAATTCTACAAGGATTATTCGAAGGCTGCAAGTTTTTCTACAAGAGTTCGGAGCACAAATAAGAAGGAAAACGAAATTAAGAATCAGTTGATTACATGTAACAGAGAGGAAAAATGGAAATTAAAAATATCTCCGACCGAGAAGACAAATCCCTCAGCTGGTTTAAATTGTCCTGCAAGAATTTATATACACATATTGAAAGACATTGGTGTTTGGATCATTTCCAATGTTGTGTTGCATCATTTACATCCCTGCTGTCCAAATCAAGCAGAGATGCTCAAACAACACAGGGAACTAAGCATGTCCGTGCGCCATACAATAGAGAATAATGAGGAAGCCGGTATCAGACCAAGCAAAATCTACCAATCATTTGTTGCAGCAGCGGGGGTCACCGTGAGTTAAATTTTATCGAAAAAGACATGAGGAATTACATGACGAAAGAAGTGCGGAATGTTTTAGAACAAGATGATGCAAAAGAATTCGGGAAATACTTATTAAGAATGAAAGAGAAGAATCAGAATTTCTTTTTCGAGCTCAAACTCGAGGACGATCAGTCGATTAAGCTTGCTTTTTGTGCGGACGCAAGGAGCAGAGCTGCCTGTGAGTATTTCGGAGATGTTATTTCATTCGACACTACCTACAATACAAACAGGTAACATGTTGTTCTGGTTTATGATACAGAGGTGTATATTGGAGGTTTTTGGGTGTATACGGTTATTATTTGGGTGTATTTTAATGATTTTAATTCTGTTATTTTCGTAATCGATTTCAAGTATAATCTGGTTTGTGGTTATTTTGTTGGGGTGAATTACCACAGTCAGTCAATACTTCTTGGATGCGCTTTGATGAATAACGAAGATATTCAATCATTCAAATGGTTATTTCAATGTTGGCTTCGTTGCATGGGAGGAAATGCTCCGAAAGGAATTCTCACCGATCAATGCGCTTCGATGCAAAGGGCTATCGAGGCTTGTATGAACACAACAATTCATCGTTGGTGTATTTGGCACATCATGAAGAAGATTTCAGGCAAATTAAACGGATATAAGGGACACTTAGAAATCGAACAAGAAATGAGCCATGTTGTTTAGAACGCTCATACTAAAGAATCATTTGATACAAATTGGAATAATTTTCTGCTGAAGTATGGTCTTGTGGATAACAAGTGGCTTTCAGGTAATGTCTTTTACAATCTGCAGTAGAGGTGTAAATTGCATGTGTTTTAGTGTATTATAGTCTGATTTGGGTGTTTTTGGTAGAGCTTTACGAAGACCGCCATATATGGATTCCAATTTATCTTGATCACCACTTTTGGGCCGGGATGAGAAGCACACAAAGGAGCAAGAATATGCATGCATTTTTTAACAAATTCATTACCTGGAACAGCTCACTCATCCAATTCGTCAAACAATACGATAATTGCCTCGGAAGCAGGGAGCAAAGAGAGAGATAATCGGATGCTACAGATTTTCACACTGTCATACCGTGTGCAACAAAATCCTCCATAGAAGTTCAATTTCAACATGTGTACACTCACCAAAAGTTCAGGGAAGTCCAAGCACAATTCAGAGGGAAGGTGAATTGCATCATAAGATTAACCAACTCCGCTTTAGGCTATTCGGTATACGAAGTTGGAGAACAATTTCCAGCTCAACATTCAACAAGTTTGCGGTTACTTACGACTCAATAGTAGCCCAAGTGAAATGTCAATGCTTATTATTCGAGTCAAGAGGAATATTGTGTCGTCGCACCCTAAGCGTGTTAAGCTTTGAACGAGTAACCAAAGTGTCACTGAGATACATATTGAAACGATGGAGCAAGAACGTAAAGAGGAGACACACACACATCAAGAGCAGCCACGACGAGCCATTGTTGGCACCAAGAAGCAAGAGGTCTGACAAATTGGTATTTCGTTCGCAAAATATATCCGAATTTGCATCGAAATCCGAGGAGCTCATTGCCATTCTACACCGCGCCTACGATAACATTGTGGTTGATATGGAAGAACTGAAAGCCAAAAGGAAGGGGACATGTTCATTATCTCACGAAGATGCTAACTTGAAATCCGTTAACGAGCTTCAAAGCCCTCTAAGGGTTTGAACAAGAGGACATAAAAAAAGGCTAGGTTCAAAGTTGGACAAATATATTGCAAATGCCTCAAAGAAGAAGAAAACAAAAGCTCTAAGCGAGGTAAAAGTGATGTTCTTTAAATAATGGATAATTGAGTTTAATTTTGTTGTTAATAATTTCGCTAATATGTGAGTTTATTTTTTTCCAGTTAAACCTTTTTTATGCTGCATCAGTGGTGCAACCAAATTCCAACCAATATCACGGACTTGTTATGAATTATCAGTTTAGGGATCCAGTAGCAAGGGATAAATTTTTAGGTGAATAAAAACAGTATATTGGTGTAACGCTCAATTTTTTTAGTGTATTTCTGTATTCTTTTATGTTTGACATTTATATATATATATATATATATATATATATATATATATATATATATATATATATATATATATATTTGAGATGGTGCTGTTTGTGTTGAAAATTAGTGTTTTGAAATATTTGAAGGGATTTATTTGTTTAAAATTTACAATACATATATAATTTTTGAAATTCCATAACTCCTGGTTAGTTTTTCCAAGGAAATATGTAAGCACCCAATTTTTTGGTGTATTCAGGTTATTTTTGGGTGTATACTAAAAGTAATTGGACGTATTAGTATATCTGGTCTTCTTTCTTCTTGATTTTTTTGAACATGTAATTGACAGCTTTTGAATACAGAACAGACAGGTTGATAAAAGTTTATTTATGCAAACAAAATTTAGAATAAGATTGAATTAAATATTCACAAACTATACAAAAGTTGTTGAATATATTCCCAAATTATATAAAAGTTGTTCAACCTATTCCCAAACTACATATCATACAAATTAGTCACTATCAATATCATAACTCTCAATATCATCTGAATCTATTTGACAACATGAACTCAACTGATGGTTTTCAGTGGCTAAGAGAATGGGGGTTGAATCTTAGCCCCCCTTTTACTTAATTACACTTTCTAGTTTTTGAGGAGACTTTTTGATTTTTGTCTCGTCCCTAACCACGAGACTTTTATTTTTGTCTCGTCACTTGGCACGAGATATTTTTTATTTTAGCTCCTGTGCAGTAGAAACAGAAATGGAGTAGAAGAGAGAAGAAATTACACCCAAATATATCCTGGTTCAGCTGCTAAGTGCAATGCAGCCTACATCCAGTCTCCATCACAACAATGATGGAATTTCACTATAATCACCCTGATTATAAACTGTAAAGTGCTAACCCAATTTACAAGGGGATTCCTACAGAATCATAAAACACAACATAGATGAACAAAAGAACTCTATGGACATCTATGGCTTTTTCTTTTAATTTTGCACTCTCTGCCTTTTTTCGCTCTATGACTTTTTCATACAAACCTCACTGTTTGCCTTTTCCATGAGACTCAAGACATGACAAAATTAAACAGAAAAATACTAAACAGAATACATTGAAGGAGAAAAAAATCTGTAAGTTAAGGTAGCTATGAGAATCTTGTGCCTTGCACTCTCAATGCTTACTTCTAACTCCTTGAATCAAACCGTGACTGTTCACCCTTTTTATAGAAGAGGGAAGCCTCCACAGTTGAAACCAAAACCCAAGCTTAACTTCTTTTCCTTCACACATAACCGGTTTGGCCAAAGAGAGAGAAGAGGTAACTCATGCAAAACCCAACATGCAAATACCTCTAGTTCTTCCTTGGTCATCACTCTTCATCAATCTGAGCGCTCCATCTTTGGCTTGCTCTCCAAGATGGATTTCTGGCCCTTGATGCTTCATGATGATGATAGCTTCATCTGCTCCAATCTCTGCCTCTTCCATCACTTTGCCACTCTAGCTACTTCCTGTGGTAGTTGAGCAAAATTAGAGACAAGCCATCCCTCCAAGAATCTCTTCCTTGCTGGCCGAATCTCCTTCTACCATTTTTTGTATGGAGAAACTAAGATCTCATCACAAAATCTTACCATTCATGGTTGATGATCTTAGCCACTACATTTTTTATGTTTTATTGCCATCATCATGATGGTCTTTATACGTGCTTTTCTTTTCCTTTGGTAGCTCATTTTTGCTTCCATGGTTTCCTGGGTATTGACCGAAAAGAGGAGAGAGATGAGAGAATAGAAAATGTAGAAAGAGAAGCAATCAAGTGTTTTTGAACAATTAAACTAAAATGAATTAATTTACTTCCCTTTCTTTGTTATTGGTAGCGTGCAGCACTATGGCAATCAATCAACTCAATTGCAAATTTCTCTCTCATATTTCCCATGCAATAAATGACGATGTAATAAAATTTGGAATCCATCACATGGTAAAATGCTTGGATCCGTTGGAAGCAATTTTTGCTTTCTTCTTCACTTGATTTCGGATCAAGCATGAGGAACATTCATCAAAATTAAAACCAGGCTTAGTAGCAACAACATTTAATATGGCCCAATAAAATTTTGATTCATCCAAATTAATTGGGCTTATGGCAATGTTAGAGTTCTGGCCCAATTAATCACAAATTGCTTCAACCACATATTGCAGGAAACATACGCCAAGGCTGAATGTTGGTTTTAATTTGGGCTTGCAATATTTCTTTTATGTTTCGGCCCAAATAAGACCTGCATTGCAAAAATTAATTCATTTAAAATATATGATTTAATATTTTTGAAATTAATCACATTAATAATGTTTAGTCATCACAAATATTAGTTTAGAGTTTTCCAAACTCATCATCAACAATGTTGCAGATGACTTGGACAATCTCACTGCTTCACTTTTCCTAATAGTTGTATCTCTGTCTCGATTCATCTCATGAAACAGAATACGGGAAGCAAATTTAACTCTAAAGTGGTCCACCTCTGCCTACAGTTTAAAAGAATATTATTTTTAATCAACTCTGTTAATTTAGTAAAGTAATAGAGGGTTATATAGTTTTAAACACAATTACCTGAGTCCAATTGTCCTATTCATACTTTTTCTTTTTAATGTTTTGAGGCTGGATTATTTCAAGCCATTTCATTACATAAACAACACAATCATAGCTAAAAACCAAAAATAAATTTGCAAATTAAAATAGCACAACAAGAGAAAACACAATTTTCAGAGTGAAAAAATTATACTGTATTTTTTTGCCTGAAATGTCGACGTATGGTGGCCTGAAATGTTCTTGAGAGGTGCCTCCGGCATATACCCTCATTATGGAAATCACATACCACTAAAAACAAAAAACAAAGCAAAATATAAGAAAGAATAAATCTATTAAATGAATACACCTAAAGGATCACAAACTACACCTTATTTTGAACAGAGATACATCCAAATATTAAAACACAAAAAACAGAATCAACTTACAACAAATTTGTTTAGCTTCATTATGGGTTCGGAGGGACACGTCTTATGATATGGGTCAAGGACATAAATTTTTTTCTTTCTAACGTCAGCCACCGATAACCACCAATGCTCCATATAGCAAATAGGTGCAAATATCTGAGGCATGTCCACATTGAACAGTATTTTAGTTTAATTGGCATAGCCAAAGAATTGTGATAAGAAGTTTTAGAAACGAAAACTTACATATGGATGTGATGCTAATTTTTTCAGGTCCAAAAAGGGTATGAACATTTTATAGTCTTCAATCATAAATGGCCTTTTTTTTATTTCGGTTGTAAGAATTTCCCACCTCCATGATTTTCAATAGCCATGTTCTGTAACATTTGTGAAACAGCAAAAGAAATATTTAATACACCCAAAAGATTACACAAATACACCTAAATTTAATTACAATACACCTTACCACAATATTAGGCGGGAGACAGTAAATTTCTTCTTCAAATCTTTTAATATTTTGTTGTTTCATAATCAAACACATAACATTGACAATCTAGAAAAACAAAAACTCAAATTAATTACATCAATCAACATTGCAGTCACACATCATAATAAAATCATTAATCTTATTCTAATATTACCTCAACTTCGATATATGTAATAGCTTTTAGAGAACCCATTTGACAATAGCAATGGTTATTGGGCATTGAGGGTGCACACTGCATCATACTCATTCATACTTCCATCCCCATATGTCTTTACACGTGTGGCCTATAGGTAGCATTTTTCTTTCATTTCGCCCAACATTAGCTTGCTCTTTGCAGGAGTTTCAAATTTTTCAAAAATTTGGCCAGGAGGCTGCTTTTCGATCGGAGCACTTTTACTCTCTGCAAAATCCAATGCTGCCTTTACCCCACTGTTTGCAATTTTCTCCACCAGCCCCCCTAGTTCTTCGATTAGTATTGGTGTCTCAGGACTTTTTTCCTTCTGAGGTTCTGGTTGCCTCTCTTGGGTCAGTATTTCTTCTTGACTTGAATCAGTAAAGCCAAGGCTGAATGATGGCATCAAAAATTCTTTAGGTACATAGGATGCTGTGTTGGCCATCATCATGAGTGCAACAGTGGTTGTATTACTGCATGTTGACATATAAGATACTAAAAGAATAAAAATAGAAGAATAATATTAAAAAAGAGTTATATTGTGCTGAACTTATATTTTAGATGGAGCTGGTGGCACCGTGGCTGTGCTTTCATCAAGTTTCTGGGATTGTGGAGTGCTGCAGGATTAGAGAAAACAAATTAGATTATAAAAAACCAATTACATGGGCTGTATTACTGCGTGTTGACATATAAGATACTATAAGAATAAGAATAGACGAATGATATCGAAAGAGAGTTATATTGTGCTGAATTTACATTTTAGATGAAGCTGGTGGTACCGTGGATGTGCTTTCATCAAGTTTCTGGGATTGTGGAGTGCTGCAGGGTTAGAGAAAACGAATCAAATTATAAAATAACCAATTACAGCTCAATTCTGATGATATACACCCAAATAAAAAATCAATACACCCAAATAATAACCAAATACACCCGAATATTATTCTTCATCACTTAGTTGTTTCTTAACTAATTTTCTCGGTTGGGGGAATGGTTCAAATGGTGGCACATGACTTGCTGTTGTTGTTTGGGACAGAGGCATGCAAACTTGAATCGGAACTCTAAATAAGACAAAAATAAAAAGTTAAGAAAATCCCTTAAAATAAATTATTATAAGGTTGAAATTTAGTTGTAAAACTCACATATTAAGCGGCTCAGAGGGCGATTGAAAAACGATCATCTTTTGTTGAGTTGGATCACTCACCGATTCTTCTTCCAGACTCAACCTGAAATCCACCCAAATAATGTTAAAATAAACCTGAAGCATTGAAAAAGAAACACAGGCTCTGTTTTTTGAGAACTTACATAGTTGCAGATTTTTCTTTTTTTTCCGTGCCTTTTTTTTCTTGAATATAACATTAAAGGAATTTTTTTCTCTAAAAAAATATATGCAAAATTAGAAGGAAATGGTAAAAAAAGAATTAAGCAACCGGTATTAGAAAACAGAAATTACATACTATCCACAGGTTTTTTTACGCTGCTTTAATCTGTTTGTCCTTGAAACAAAGGATCATTCTTACTTTCTAAGTTTACTTCCGGCATTCTAAGTATAGAACAAACATCATTCAGTAAAAATACTATTGAGTTAAATCAAGATATCAAAATTCTATCAAATAAAGAATTTTACGTTTTGGATGAGTCATAGTGGCCTTCCGTTGATGGGACCCCAACTTTCTTCATCCTGGAAAAGCAAGAACAATTATCAGCAACCAAAATACCTTAAAAAGGATAATATACACCCAAATTCAGCATACCCCTATGCAGCATCCTTTTTTTTTATTTTCTTAATAATTCTTCTATTACTTCAGTTCTAATATCAGTTCTGACAGTACATTCAAAAGAACATGTTAACAAAATATAATTTTGATAATAAAGGGTAAGATAACTTTACAAGGTATCTTATCATAGGATTGAATATGTTCTTCAGAAGACAAATCCTCAACTATCTGCTTTTTTTTTTTGGATTGTGTCTTGAAAATAAAAAAATTATGAATCAGACAAACACAATAAAATTGATGATAAGGTGACGATTCTATTACTCTCAAAAGCAATGCATACTTTTTGGGGGGAGTCTGAATTTTTTCTTTGATTTATGTTTTTTAATTGGTGACAATTCTTCACTTCTGAAATTAAATGAGAAACACTCTATTAATACATCAAATTTTGATAATAAATAGAAAAGAAAGCGATGATAATTTCAGAATCTTATTCATCATTGGATTCACTTTCACTCTCTGAAGTGGAATCCTCCAAAATCTGCTTCCTTTTTCTGGATTTCATTCTAGAAGGCAAACAATCATTAGCAAAAAATACCCTAAAAATGACAAAATACACCCAAAAACATCTTTTTCTTTTTGGCTGTCCTGGTGGGTTGTTTCCTTCTTGGTTCCTTTGAGTCTTCTTCAAACTCAGACTCAGAGGAAAAATCAAGTTCACTCTCCGATGGATCACTCTCGGATGAACTTGCCTTCTTCTTTTTTGTTTTTTTTTCTTTTCTTTTTCTTTCCTTTCTTTCAACTTCTTTTTCGTTTTCGCCTTCTTGACGATTCCCTGAAATAGTATAAACGTTAGTTTACACCATCTACATAAATAAAATAAACCCAAATTAGAGAAGGTATTCTGTTGAGTTACTAATTCACCATCAATGTTTGCTCTGATCCTCACAACCATCAGCTATCTATTCCAGTTGCTAATCTAGGACAGTCAAGAGATTGCTTCTCCTTTCTTGTCTGCATGCTTTGTTAGATGGAAATAGACTATTATCAAGGCATATAGACATCCGTCAATCGATTTTTTATTTTTCAAACGGTAATTGGTTATGCCTTTGATGATGAAATTGAGCACATGGGTGCCCCAGTTGCCCTCCGTTATTTTGTCCATCTGAAAAATTAGAGCTAGGTGCACAGGAGATAATTTGTTTATCATAGTTGGCAACAAGAACGCCATCTGAATATAGAGGATGAAAATTCTCTTGAACGTCAAGCGATCTTGGTCGTTGTCAACACCGATATTTATCATCTCATCGGTCAAATTCTTTAATGTGTTCCCTTGGAACCTTCTAAAAATCAGTTTGTTCTCCTCAGAAAGTTTCTTATAACTCACTTTATCGGAAAATAGATCTCCTATAAAAAAGAAAATACTTTAATTCTAAACCACGTGAAATACACCCAAATATCACTCATATACACCTAAACTTTTTACTTGATTACATGAGATCAGAATAAGATATTACAAAGAATAGATTAAAGATAATGCAACTATAGAGGTTTTCTGTAATCAGTTACCTGATGTATTGAGGTCAAGGGCAGCTCCTATTATTTTGTGTTTAATTTTAAACGAACCATAGCTTGTCTCCAGTTTATTTTTGTCCAAATTAAAGGAGTTAGCCAACTCCTTTAACAGTTTGTAGGCACATTCATTGGTGGGATGTGCATGAGGCCGCCAAATCCTAATTCGTGAACAATGGCTTTCTTTACCTCGCTCATCTTTTCAAACTTTCTACTCAATAATCGCATGGCACATTTCAAGTTTTTGGTTTGCTGTAAACAAAACAAAATGATGAGAATCATTTAAATAACCTATATTTACATTAGGAAAAATTGAGTATATATATATATATATATATATATATATATATATATATATATATATATATATATATATATATATCAGTCCTATACACCTCTTTTTTTTGGATTACATGACATTATATGAGTTTAGAATGATATTTAAGTTGCTTCGCCTTCCAAATCAAAAAGAGAAATCTGAAAAACGTAGAAAAACAGTCAAACAGTACCTTGAATAATGTTTCTTCTTTCTTTTTGGTATTTTTTAATGGAGATTTGAATATTTTCTTGTTGATTTCGTCTACTTTTGACGAAAAGTTTGAAAGTTTCTTTAGAGTTGCGGTTGGTTTCGAATGTGGCTTGAATTTCGAGGGTTGAGATTTTGATTGAGGAAGAAGAAAAAAAGTCCTTCATAATAAACGCGCTTTGGAAACGGTTCACTGACACGCATGTCTTTACGCTCGAGTGGGGGGAGTAAAACGTGTGTGTGTTTTGTTGGACTTAGCCCAACTTGTAAGACTTGGAAATCAAAAAGACTTATATATATAGCATAACAAAAAAATTGGTTGTTTAATAGCTAAACATTAGGTAAAGAATGTTGTAATGTTAGTATAATCATATCTACCTCGTATCCTACTATCCTTTTTATAGAATTATTTTTTAATTTTATATCATAAAAATTACTCCTATGCTGTTATAAGAAATTTATATTATTCGGTGTAATGAGCATTATTTTTTGGGATTTATACTAGCTTAAACATCAAGTTTTATAAAATTTAAGTTGTTTTATTTTATCAATTATATAGACAAAATATGCAATTTTCTTTTTAATCTTGCTCATTATTAACATGATTGATTTTAAGTATTTTCAAGTAAATTATGGCAAATTCAAAAAGAAAAAAAAATCTTGACGCTATATCACACAAAATTATTGCTTAATTACCTTGTATGCCAACCCACAAAAATTTATTATGAAGCATGTAATAAAGTTTTCTAAGGCAGATTTTTTGCACACAAAATGTAGTGGAGCAGAAGACAATTTAATAAAAGAGAAAATAAAACAAATGTTGTTTGGGATTCAGGAATTGATTATAATTTACAAAATTATTTATTAAATTATTTTATTTGACAAATTTATTATAGTATAAATATTTTGATGTTAATTGCACAAATTTTTATAAAAGATAGAAGTAAAAAATATTAAATAAATAATTAGAATGTGAGAGTGAAAAATATATTAAATAAAAAAATTTATTTAAATTGGTATTTAACAGGCTTATTGAATTAATTTTATTGAGATCTTTAGTTAATTTTCCTTAATTGTATATCAAATCTAACAAGTTAAATATTGAGTAAACATTTCTAAATATTATTTTATCATTCGTAGTTGTCAAATTTAATTTTATTATTTTAGGCAATTTAATTAAGAATAAATTTTTTTATTTGAACAAATCTAAAAATACTTTCTATATTTATATTTTAAAATTATCCAAAAGATAAAATAAATTTTTTGGGATTTTACTTTTTGAATAATGCAAAACTGATCCTTTCCATACCCTACTCTTAGTCTTTTGTTTCCAAAGCAATTTCAAATCCCTGAGTATGAGTAAAAGAAAGTAGAAGTGAAAGAAATTTATAATTCTTTTTATAAAAAATATAATTTATTATAATTAATAATTATAATAAAAATATTATCTAAATATTAAATACTAATTATTAAATTTGTCACTATATATTTTTGTGTAATATATAAATTATTTAATTTATTTTAAGCGTATATTTTACCTTCTAATATATATTTTATATGAATAATTAATTTTTATGTACGGATAACACATTTGTATTATAATTTATATATTCTTAATCCTAATATTTTTAAATTTAATTTTTATTTTAAATTCTAAATTTTCGTCAAAGTCTTCGAGGTTATCATTATTTTGATTTAGAAAAAAAGATTTTAAAGGCTAATGGCTCGTTCTAAAAATTTTAAAAGTAATTTTTTTTAAAATTTTAACTTATTTTTTTATCACATTTTTTAAAAATAAGCATTTAGAACTAAAAATTTAAATATAAAATAATTTATTTATAAACTATTTTTAATATAATTATTTATTATTTAAATTATTTTAAAAAAATTTAATTAAATTGTTTACTAAACTTAACTTGAATTTTACCAGTAGCACATATTTCTAGAAAACTTTTTTTTTTCAAATTTAATTATAAAATTTTATTTTCTTATTATTTGTGAGTAATTATGAACTTTACTCTAATTCCAAAACTTCTTATTCTTTTGTTTACTTTGTAACTGTAACAAGATATTTTCAGTCATGTATAATGTAAAAAGAATATGGTATTTTTGTAAAATTATGAATATAGTTTAAAAGCTTTTCAAAAATTAAAATGATATAAACTGTAATTTTCAACCTATCGTTTTTGTAATTAAATTTATAAAGCATTTTCTTTTCTCCAACTAAATAAAACTAAATATTTTTAATATTTAAGAATTTTTTCTTGTAAAGTTTATTCATGAAATAACTTTTTTTTATTTATTTATTTAAAAAAAAAGATAAAATAATGAACTATTTTCCCTTTTTTTTTTTCCGAATCGCCAATCCAAAACTGACCCTTCCCTTCCAAAGTCTTCTGGTTTCAAGGAAATTTTCAAGTCCCGGGTTTCGTGAATTACTATTATGAATTGCGAAAAGCACAACCTTCCAAGCACGGATAATAAGATTATAAGAAGAAGTGGCAGAAGCACACACTGAACAAACCAAGAGAGCAATCCAGCATGGAGAAGAAGAAGAACATTCATGACATCCTCCCTCTTGAGTTGATTCGCAGAATCTTACTGAGAGTGCCGGCCAGCCATCTCTTTCGCCTCAAGTGCGTTTCGAAGTGCTGGTACTCTCTCATTTCCGATCCACACTTTGCTGAATTGCATTTTCACCACTCTCCCGCTTCCACCAATGCATTCTTCTGCATAAAAAATGGCACTGTGGCTTACTTCCTTTATTTAGACGCCCTAGTATTTAGTGATGACAATGATGCATCACACCTAAAAGAGGTGAGTATCCCTTTCAATACGAAACCACCTTCTTATTTTTGGGTCCTGGGATCCTGCTGAGGCTTTGTTCTCTTACATCGTCACCCTCAATGTTTAGTGGTATGGAACCCACTGACTGGATCCAGCAGAAGAATATCTTACTCTGGTATTGATTCTCCTATCTACAATGGCTTTAGGCTTCCCGACAGTGCCCGTCTGTATGGATTTGGATATGATGCATCCCGGGATGATTACTTAGTTGTTGTAGCTTGGAGCGAGCGGCAAAGACAAGATCACTTGGATTGCTTGTCCTTGAGAACCAATTCCTGGATTCATCTTGATGCTGCACTCCCCAAACCCTTGCATGTTTTTCAGCGCACGTCCGCTGGGTTGTTCTTGAATGGTGCTATTCATTGGGTGCCTTTGCCTATTAAAGATCACAGGGATGCTATTCTTATCTTTGATCTGAAGGAAAGGTCTTTTTCAACCATGTCTGAGCCTGAACTGGCATGCTCCTATGACTATGAGTCCTATCCAGGTCTCGCCCTACTAGGGGGATGCCTAGCCTTGTATTATCACAGTCGTGATAGCTGTAGCACTGACATATGGGTGATGAAAGAATATAAAGTGCACTCATCTTGGAATCTCTATCAGATTCCTTTTCTTTTCTTTCAGCCTCTGTGCTTATTCAATAATGGTGGTATTATTGGAGAAATAATTCTTTCGGATAAAATAAAAAAGATAAAGTTTCTCATGTATAATGTGGGAGAAGAGCTGCTCCCACGTGTTAAATATCTTTGTTGTGGGCTTAACATCGGTGCAACCGAAGTTATGTATACAGAGAGTCTCCTGCCACTCCCTAGTGATATTAAGGATAAGGATAATAAGAACATGATGAAAAACAGGAAGAGGAAGGAAAACGGTATGTATATTCTCCTATCAGTCCTATGCTTTGCACCAAGCTATTCATTTTAGTTTTGATTGCATTGTGTTTAATGAAAAACTAACGAGTAATATACATTATGCATCAGGTTCTAATCAACTGTGACTTTTGTCTATGGATGGTGAGATTTGAATTTATCACTGTTTAGTGAATCACTAATCACTGTCTTGCTTCCTATAGTCCGATCTTGTGGAGCTGTTTTCTGCAGGCCATGAAGTTCACCGTGAATGTTTTGAACAACTTGATGTTGCCAAAGATTAGAATCACAAAGGGGTCAAGTAGAGAAAGGGAATCGGGAGCCAACATACAAGTGAACAACTTAGACATGTGATTTTGTTGTAAATGAAGAGCAGGGTTCTCAAAGTTGAGCGGGAAGAAGCTTCAAGAAACTTTAGTTTTATTTTCTTTGGATTAGAATTTTCTTTCTAAATATGAACAGGATAAAACTCGTATGTCTGAAAAGTGAAAAGGGAGCTTAACATGTTGTTAATCCAATATATCTTTTGGTTTAGTCTGATAGTAACATTCTTAGATGATCTGTTTTGTTCTTCATCTCCTATTCCTATATATGTTGAAAAATTTCTTTTTGCTTTTTGTGTGTTTTATCTAATGTACATTTCTTTTCCTTTTGCTGCATTATCTTTGAGTGATCTATCATTAAGTTGTTGGTTTTTGTTTTCTCAGCATTAACCCCGCTGTTTAGATGATTATAAAGGGAAACATAATTAATTGCCTTTTGTTCTATGCTGTGGTTGGTAGAAATAATGTAATACTTGGTGTATTGTCTAAACAGAAAATCACATTTCAATGAGATTTGACATGTGAACACTTCGAAAATTTATCAATTTGTATGTATTCTCGACAAACTACAGTATTCTTTCATTGATATTCACTCCGTTTTCTTATTGATTTACAAGATTCTTTAGCTAATCTTTAGCTATTAAACAACCAATATTTTACTATTGTTAAACCAATATTAAAAATAAAAAGTGTAGTAAATTACTATAGATAAATAATCATTTTATAAATAATTTTTAGCGGATGGCTTATCCTTACAAGATTAGGTACATCCAATGAAATTAGAGTTAGAGGCTTTAACTTAATGTCATACTAGTAATTAGTAGTAACCAAGAATATCAGTAAATTATCGGGTTTCACAACCCTTAATTCCCTGACACTGTTCATCAATTCCATAAGAACCAAGCAGAACAAAACAGAGCTTGCTTCATGCATGGATAACAACCATAAGAGCATCAGTATTCACCATCTCTTCATACTTCTTCACCAAGAAATTTGAACTGGTTGGCTCCGTTGACCTACGCGCACTTGGCGCCTCAATAGAAGAATTCTCTCTCCCTTTCCCAAGGAAGAAGAAGAATGAGCATTCCCGTTTTCTTGTTCTTGGATCATGCAGAGGGTTTGTATTGCTACACCACTATGAACCATATTATATTATTCTATGGAATCCATTGACCCAATGCCACAAAAAAAATCTTACTATAATGTTGTTAAAGAAAAGAATTATTGGTATAATCAAAATGCGGTTCTTCAAGGCATCGGTCATGATGCATCAAATGATGATTACTTAATAGTTATAGCCGTTAAGAAAAATCAGCTTCATTGTTTTTCGTTGAGGACTAATTCATGGACCAAGCTTGATGTTGCACTGCCCATACCCTTGATAACCCACGAGTTTAATTAAACCTGAGGGGTTGTTCTTTAACGGAGCCTTTAAGAAAGAGTTTCTCATATATAATGTGGGAGGAGAGCTGCTCCCACGTGTTAAATATCTTTTTTCTAAGCATGACATCAGTGCAGCCGATGCTATGTATACAGAGAGTCTCTTGCCACTCCCTAGTGACATTAAGGATAAGGATAACAAGAAGTTGAAGAGGAAGGAACACGGTATGTAACTATGCCTTTGTCCCAAGCTGTTCCTGTTAGTTATTGCATTCTGATTAATGAATAAGTAATGAGTAATATGCATTATGCATCAAGTTCTAATCAACTGTGACTTTTGTCTATGGATGGTGAAATTTGAATTTATCAATGCTTAGGGAGTCATTAATCACTATCTTGCTTCCTATAGACCGGTCTTGCGGAGAGGTTTTAAGTTTAGATCGTTTCCATGTCTAAAGCTGTGACTCTTACCAGTTGAGCTTTTTTTCAGGTCACCAATTAAGTTCACCATGAATGTTTTGAACAACTTGATGTTGCTAAAAGTTAGCTTCACAAAGGATTCAAACAAAGAAAGAGAATTAGGAGCCAACATACAAGTGAACAGCTAGACCCATGGGGAGAAGAACATTTGAAAAGTGTAAATGTTTTGTCTCCTTTTAAAATCCAATATATCTTTTGAATCAAATCTAGTAGTAATATTTCTTATTTGATTATGCATAACTTCACATTTTTATTTTGCTGTACATAATATACTTTTCTATTAATCTTACCTTTAGCCTGGTTGTTAACCCAGAAAAAAAAAGTTACAGTATATGAGAATTGTTTTATTTAGAGTATACAACTTGATGCAACTTGTATGTCAAACCAGTAATCAACGGCAATGGTGGCAGAGGGGCTTACTTGAACACTCCTATAATAGTTTCGCTTGCAATGTCTGTTTTGCTACAAAGATGAAGTACTTTTTTCTTCATATATTCTTTTTGTTGTCTTGTGTTAATTCAACTTAATTTTTATCATGTCAAAATCTTGTGAACCCAACCCAAAAATTTTTAAATGCAGATTCTTTTTGGGATATTACTTTTATTCTGCAGACTTAAGAAGCAAGGTTTGTGGAGTTCAATGAATTTGTCTTTGTTTTATTGAGCAATGTATGCTTATTTTATTAATCTTGTATCTAATTTTAATACATAGAGAATAGCGTTTGGGGAGAGCAACATGCACTTAGATTACTATTATATAAATATACTTTTCTCATTGATGACTACTTTCAGTTAATGATTAGGTTTAGCAGCATGCACAAGTGCCCCCTGAATAGGTTTTACCTTTTAGCTGATGTGTATCCTTATAATATTAGGTACATCCCAATGAAATTAGAGACATAAGCTTTAACTTAATGTTATGCGGTTTCACAACAGTTTAAACGAACGCTGATTTTTCACAGCCTCGTGATTTCTTTATTTTTTTTTTCTTTTGGTACATAAAGGGGTATTAATCTGGAGTTCTGGACAGAAGCCTCGTGATTTCTATCGTATCCTTTTCATTATGTAGTAAGAATACAAATCAGTCCTGCATGCTGTGAACTACAAAGAAAGATCACATTGTTCTTGAACTCATGAGAAGCCACCTTTACCCACCCAAACAACATAATCGAGTTACTTGTGCCAAGCCTTGCATAACTCTCATGACATTTCAAACTTCTTAGTTCTAGCATTATGTTAATGGTGTCACTCATATAAATACGTTTAAAACGTCTTTTTTTAAAGATGTTTTTTAATAATTAAAATTTAATCTATATAATTAATCAAACTGTGTTATTTTTGTCAAAATTAGACTAAACAAACTGATTTGACTGAAAAATCGATAAATCAAATCTTGAATCGATCTAAATTAATATTATTTTTTATAAAAAATGGCTATAATACTCTTATTATAAAAAATAACTAAAATATTCTTATTATATATATTAATTTTAAATATCCTAAATTCTAATTTAATGATGACACAAAGAGAAGAGAAAGATTAGGATTTAGAGTTTTTAAAATATATAATAGAAATATTTTAAATTATTTTTCATAATAGGGACATTATAGCTATTTTCTATAAAAAAAAATTAAAATAGATCGATTTAAGAGTTGATTTATCGATTTTCGGTCAAATTAGTTTGTTTAGTCTAGTTTTGATAAAAATAACACAGTTTGATCGATTATATAAATTAAATTTTAATTATTAAAAAAACATCTTAAAAAAATATTTTAAGTGTATTTATGTGAGTGTTCCTCGAATGATAAATGGGGATGCTTATATTGTGTTTCAGTAAAAAATGAAGTTAACAAAACCGATTAATAAACATGTTAATGTTCGGGTTATCTTCTTGACCCAGAATGAAACCCGACCCAACCCAAAGCCCAATTTGAGTTGAAGATATGGAAGCCGTACTATTAAATCCCTAACCCTAATCTCTCAATCTTTCTCCCTTTTATGGTTAACAATTTACAGCCTCACCTCCATCTCCATTCACCTCTCCCAATCTCTCATTTACTGCTGTTTCTGCATCACGGAGTAATTGGTGTCACTGCTGCTCTCTAGTCTCTTCCAAGCATGGATAAGAAGAAGAAGGAGCAGACAGAGCAATCGAGTATGAAGAAGAAGAAGAATCAGAATGACAAGAGCAAGAGCATTCACGACATCCTCCCTCTTGACCTGATTCACATAATCCTACTGCGGGTACCGATCAGACATCTCGCTCGCCTCAGGTGCGTTTCCAAGCTCTGGTGCTCTCTCATTTCTGATCCTGACTTTGCGGAATCGCATTTTCACCACTCTCCCGTGTCAACCAACTCATGCATCTCCATAGGAAAAAGTGGGATGGCTTACTCTGTTGACTTAGACGCACTATTTAGTGACGGCAATGATGCATTAAGAGAGGTGTCTCCCCCTTTCTACAAGACACAACCTTACGTTGTTAAGGTCCTTGGATCCTGCAGAGGCTTCATTTTCTTTATTCGAGACCCAAATTTTGTGGTATGGAACCCACTGACCGGATCCAGCAAATTAATATCCTACTCTCATATTGATTCTCGATGTAAGCGCCAATTCTTTAGCCGTTACTGCAACTTTCTTCTCTATGGATTTGGTTATGATGCATCCCAGGATGATTACTTAGTAGTTGTAGCTTGGCAGGATATGAATAACCATGATCACTTTGACTGCTTTTCCATGAGAACCAATTCATGGATTGATTTTGATGCTGCACTCCCCAAACCCTTGTTTAGTTTTGGCAGCGATCCTACTGGGTTCTTCTTGAATGACGCTATTCATTGGGTGCAGTTATCTCCTGCTTACAGGGATGTTATTCTTATCTTTGATCTGAAGGAGAGGACTTTCTCAATGATATCTAAACCGGAACAACTTGTAATGAGTGCATGCTCCTATCCAAGACTCGCCCTACTAGGAGGCTGCCTAGCCTTGTATGGTTGCAATTATGATAGCTGTAATACTGACATATGGGTGATGAAAGAATATAAAGTACACTCATCTTGGACTCTCTATCAGATTCCTTGCAAATTCTTTCAGCCATTGTGCTTATCCAGTAATGGTGATATTATTGGAAGAGCTAATGATTCTCCCGAAACGGGGTTCTACATGTATAATCTCAGAGAAGAGAGACTCCAATGTATTAAAAATCCTTATTTTTCGGTCAACTACTTTGCATCCGAACCTGTGTATACAGAGAGCCTCTTGCCACTCCAGTGACATTAAGGATAAGGATAATAACAATAATAAAAGAAGGAAAACGGTATGTAACTATTCTCCTATGCTTTGCACCAAGCCATTCATGTTGGTCTTCTTGCATTGTAATTAACGAAAAAGTAATGAGTAATATGCATTATGCATCAAGTTCCAATCAAATGTCACTTTTGTCTATGGATGAAGTCGAATTTATCCATGCCTAGGGAATCATTAATCACTGTCTTACTTCCTATAGTCCGGTCTTGGGTCAGTTTCAAAGTTTAGATCTTTTTCATGTCTAAAGCTTTGACTTTTATCAGTTGAGCTTTTTGTTTATATTATTTTGCAGTCCATCAAGTTCACCATGATTGTTTTGAACAACTTGATGTTGCTAAATGTTAGCATCACGAAGGATTAAAACAAAGAAAGAGAATTAGGAGCCAAATACAAGTAAACAGCTTGACACATCGGGAAGAACATTTGAAAAGTGCAAATGAAGTTTAGTCTCTTTTTGGTTAAATCTAATATATCTTTTGAACAAAATCTAATAGTAATATTTTTTAGTTGGTTATGCAAAACTTCAGATGTTTTATTTTGCAGATTACATTATGTACTTTTTTTTTATCATGTCAAAACCTTATGAACACAATCCTAGAAGTTTTAATTGTAGATTCTTTTGGGGATAATAAGTTTCTTCTGCAGACTTCAAATGCAAGGTGTGGAATCCAGTGAATTTGTCAAATGAGTCTTGTAAAATTCCTGTTTGTCTGTGTTATCCAGCAACGTGTGCTTATTTTATTAATCTTGTATCTAATTTAGTTTTAAATTATCGGGAGTAAAATACAAAGTGAATAGCTTTTAAAGAGGAGCAGAATTAGTATCAGTAATTTACCACGAAATTCTTTCGCACGCTACTTTATTGTGCTGAACTGCCAATTACTATAGATAAATATATATTTTATAAATAATTTTTAGATGGCCTATCCTTATAAGTTATAAGATTAGGTACATTCAATGAAATTAGAATCATAAGCTTTAACTTAATGTCATCTTAGGCTCAAAGCGTTAATTCTCAGACACCCTTCATCAATTGCATACGAACCAAGCAGAATAAAATCTCTTTCCTCTCAGGTTCGTTTCTAAGCTATGGCTCTCTATCATTTCCGATCCAACCTTTGTGGAATTTCATATTCACCACACTTCAGCATTCACCACCCCTTCATACTTATTCACCAGAAGGATCAACTGGTTGGCTCCGTTGACCTACACGAACTCTTTCAGGGTGGTGCCACCCTTGGCGCCTCATTAGAAAAATTCTCCCTCCCTTTCCCATGAAAGAAGAAGAACATACTTTCCCGTTTACTTGTTCTTGGATCATGCAGAGCAGGGCGGAGCTTTGTTAAGACAATTTGGCCTGAACTGAGTGTATTTTCGCATTTCGCAGCTCTCTATTCAATAAGCAACACTTTCTCTCCCTTTGAGTTCAAATATAAAAAATTAGGTATTTTTTATTAAGTAATTTAATATTATTTTATATTTTACTGTTTATTTAATTTAATTTTTTATATGATAAAAAATATTAGAATATTCAATAAGTATTGATATTATTGTATTTATATAAATTAATAAAAAATTTAATAAATATTATAAATTTTAATATTTGTCCTTCTAACTTCTTTTTTATATATTTTACAGGATATATATATATATATATATATATATATATATATATATATATATATATATATATATTCAAATTTTTATATAAAATAATCATGAAAAATCAAAGAATTGAAGTATTTTTAAGAGGAAGGCTAATATTCAAGAAGGAGAACATATAACTTTTACAATATCAACATCTGTAAATAATTCTTCTACTTTAATGAATCACGAAAAAAGTGAGATACAACCTTAAAAGTTTAAAGAATTGCATCTGATGAGATTGACCTTAATTCTTTGGAACGAAACCTTGGAAAACGATTTTAAATTTGACAATATCACCCAAATAAGAGATATGAAGTTAGACAAGTTTATCTTAAATGAGGTTCATATCAAAAATATTTTGACAATTATTTTCTATCTGGCCTCCTAAAATTTTGTTTCAAGCTCCGTCACTGATGCAGAGGGTTTGTATTGTTACACCACTATTAACCATATTATATTATTCTATGGAATCCAGTGACCCAATCCCACAAAAAAATATCTTACTATAATGTTGTTAAAGAAAAGAATTATTGGTATAATCAAAATGCGGTTCTTCAAGGCATCGGTCATGATGCATCGAATGATGATTACTTAATAGTTATAGCCTTTAAGAAAAATCAGCTTCATTGTTTTTCGTTGAGGACTAATTCATGGACCAAGATTGATGTTGCACCCCCCATACCCTTGATAACCCACGGGTTTAAACCTGAGGGGTTGTTCTTTAAGGTAGCGTTTGTTTTGCAGTATTGGGACAGAGACCGAGAGATTGAGATACAGTATTATGTTTGTTGGCTCAAAGACAGGTACTAAAATTTCTGTCTCTGTCTCCAAAATTTCAGTATTTCGGTGCCTCCAAAATATAGGGACACAGGGGACTGATATTTTTAGAAACAGAGACTGAAACTTTAATAACATTTTATACCTAAAATACTCTCATTTTAATTAATTAATTCCAATTTTATCCTTTGTGCAAATTAAATTAGTGTTTTATTCTTGTTTCAATTTTTGTCTCCCATTTGGCACCAAACAGAATACTAAAACTTATTTCAATCTCTGTCTTAGTCTCTGTCTCTCTGTCTCAGTCTTTCAGTATCTGTCTCTCCACCAAACGCTACCTAACGAACCTATACATTGGTTGTCTTATCGTTTTAACAATCAAGATATTCTAATCTTTGATGTGATCGAGGAAAAGGAGATTCTCAAAGATACCTTTACCTGAACAAAAACTAATGTGGTGGTCCTCCAAACTCGTGATATTAGGAGGGTGCCTAGCTTTGAATTTCTTCGACTACGGTGATTCCTTGATAACCCATGGGTGTTGAAGGAATATAAAGTGCCATCATCTTGGATTCTTCTCTACGAGATTCCTCACCACTGCGTTCTTTCTTTATTCTTATCTAATGGCAGTGATTTTATTTTGGTAGATAGTGCCAATATGAATTTTGCCAAGTATAAACTTGAAGGAGAGAGGGTTCAGTGTTTTAAATACTTTAATTATGGTTTCTTTCATCTACCTTCAGAGTACACTAGGGTAAACACGAGTCGGTTTGGTTTGGATTTATAGTAAAATTATAACCGAATCGATCAAAATATAATTGGTTCAATTTGGTTCGAATTTATAATTTTTTGTATATGTATCTGAACCAAACTAAACCTCGAATAATTAGATACCCGATAACTTTAAAATTCATAAAAAAAACCAAATTTTTATCTTAAAAATTCAACGAGTACAATAAACATGTAATATCAATAGAAAATTATACACAAAATACATTAAAAAACTAAACTCATAAAAATTCAAACATATTAATAGTGAATAATCATTGTCTAATAGACAAGCCATATATATTTTTTATTTTTTTATTTAATTAATATATGATCGGATTTGCGGGTTGGTTCAGATTTCGCATTTCCAGAACCGATACCCGAACCAATTACTAACAAAGGCCATCGGTTTGATTTGGATTAGACCCGATTACCCATTAATTTCAGAACCAATTTAATTAGTTCGGTTCAGTTTCGAATGGGAAATCGGAGTACCCACTACCGTGCTCACCCCTAGAGGCTCTAGGGGTGGAAATAGGTCAGGCGGCCTGTCAGGGCCTGCAGCCTGGCCTGTGTTTGGCCTGGCCTAGCCTGGCCTGATAGGAAATAGGCCCAGGCTCAGGCTATTAAAAAAGCCTATATTCTTTAAAAGGCCAGGCCTAGGCTTTTGAAATAGCCTGTTG
The DNA here is from genome assembly GCF_003086295.3 of Arachis hypogaea. NCBI lineage: Eukaryota > Viridiplantae > Streptophyta > Magnoliopsida > Fabales > Fabaceae > Arachis > Arachis hypogaea. Next base: position 125,841,059 of record NC_092039.1, read on the forward strand.
GGCCTGTCAGGCCGGCCTGAGCCTGCATATATATATATATATTTTATTATACTAGTAAAAATGTTATTAGAAGGATTTGAACTTGGGTCTTTTATCTTATAATAATACCTTTATCCACTCAACTATTTGTCTCTTTAATTATATATGTGTATTTTGTATCAATATTATTCATAAATTTATTATTTTATATTTTATAATTTTAAAAATTAAATTATATCTTAAATTTAATTATTATTTAAAAAAAAAACAAGCCTATTGACAGGTTTCAGGCCAAGCCAGATTTAACAACAGGCCAGGCTCAGTACTCATTAAAAAGCCTATACTAGGCTACAGGCCAGGCTAAGGCCAATATACTCTATTACAGGCCTGGCCTGTTAAGAGTAAAGCCTAGCCTGACCTGGCCTGTTTCCACCCCTACCTAGAACACACTAGTCCTGTACTGTGTATACACGGAGTCTCGCCACACTCCCCAGCTGTGACAAGAAGAAATGGAAGAATGGTATGTAATAAATAATTAATGAGCTTTATTTGCACCTTGTTATATATTCATGTTAATTTAATTGCTTAATAATTATTAATGTATGTGAGTTTTGAATATTATTTATGAATAATTATTGAATTGCTTACTACAGTTAGGTATTGGGGTGAGTTTTGCCGGCGGATCTTTTCGCAGAAGACATCAAGTTTGTGAAGGATGATTGGAATCACAAAGAGGTCAAACAAGGAACGTGAATAAGGGAGCAATCCAACTTTAGGCATGCATGCACGTTGTTCTATTTTAAATAGATTGTAAGGTTGGCAATTGAGTTGAGAGCTTCAAGAAACTTTAGTTTTATTCTATTTTGCTTTAGAGTTTGAATTTTGTGTGTTGTTATTGTCATTGTAATAATCATTCATGATTCATTGTTTGATGAAGATAATATTTCATATACATGAGATATATATGATGGATGTTTAAATTAAATTAAATTAAATTCAGTCTTAAATCAATTCAAGTGACCAAATTCGCATAATTTTAAAGTGGATTCAAACCTAATTTTTAACAAAAAAAGAAAAGTATTAATTGAATTGAATTAATTCTGAATTTGATTTTTAAATTCATATAATTCAATCCAAACAACCTTCGTTATACTGTTATTAATTATTAAAGTTGAAAGTTTCAATTTTTATTTTGTAAGTATCACTTGTCAACAAAATTCCTCATAAACAGAGGAGGAAGAAGATAGTGTGCATGTTCAGTGTTCTGACTTTTTATCTTTCTAATCATATTGAACAATATTTCCAATTTAAAAGTATTCCAGTCATGAGAAAGATGAGGTTTCAACAGCGCCAAAAACATAGATGAATTTGTTACGCATCATGACTTTAGAATGTTAAAAATAAACTTAAAAATTCAAATTAAAGTAATACATTTATTTTTTTAAGGATCCAATTAAAAGTGTTCTTATTAAATATTATATTTCAAATTTTGAGAAACTAAATTTTAGGTTCAAATGGGATCTCAAAAAAATTTGGTACGTGAGAAACTCTAAGGCTTAAAAATAGAACTAACTTACTAACAAGAATTTAAGTCTGATAGAATCTTCCACCAACAACCCTTCACAAATACTACGAAGCATTTACATAAGAATCATAGAGAGCAAGAAAACACTTAGCATGAATGGATAATAACCAGAAGACACAGTGGCGGATTCACGGGGGACCTAAGGTGGCCATGGTCCCCCCAAATTTTTTTAAAAAAAATAGTAAATAGTAATAATTAATAATATTAAATTTTTTTATATATAATATTAAAAAAAATATAAGTTACAAAATTTTATAAATTAAAATAACTAAAAACTGCACTATGTATTGGATATTTGAATTATTGTTGTTCTTGTTAACAAATAGCTCATTCTAATAATTAATAAAAATGGTTCTATTATACTAGCCCAAGCCCATACTATTAATTAAAGTAACCCTAGTACATTTTTCAAATATTTATTTCAAACTATCATAGGCATAGCGTCACTTTTCTCTCTCTTTTAGTGATTCCCAAACTTTTGGTCTTCTACTCTTCTCATTTTAATTTTCTTTCCATACCAAAACAAGACATATGAAGAAAAACCATTGAAAAGAAGTGAACAACAAAATATTAACCATTGAATGCACAACAAAGATTCAAAGAGGTATATTTCAATTTTTTTTAAGTTAATGACAATGTCAAGTATTATTTACATTATTTATTTAAAATAATTAATTTATTTTTTTTTATAATGGACAGTGTTCAAAGATTGAAGTGAGGACAAAACTCAATAGAATTATTTTTTTGTGAGACTTGGAACAAAAAATAATCAAGTAAATCAATAACTTTATTTTTGGTTATTATATATTTGTGTTTCTAAAATTATTTGTTATTGCTCAATAGGTTTAATATTTTTTTTAAGAAAATAATATATATGCAATTATTTTTGTTTTTTTTGTTAGATAGTTCAAGTTAAGTTAAAAATGTCAAAGATGAAAACAATTCACTCATTTTTCAAGAGAAAAGAGAGAATATATGATGAACAAAATTCAGCTTCAGATTCTTTGAGTAATGTTCAAAATATTATTGAACAACCTGTGACACAACTTGTTGAGCAAGATATTCAACCCCCTGCTTCCAAAATAGCAAGGACTGAAATAGATTAAGTTAATATTGATACATTGATGCGTGATCCCGGAAAGCGTCCGCAAATTTGGAATTATCCTATCAATTGATGAAATTCGTAGAGCATACATAAAGTTTGGACCATAAAGTTTTAGTATGTAGTTGAACATTGACTTTTATATAATATAATTACTTTTTTGATATATATGCTACAAATCATATTTTGTTAATTTTTTGTTATATTTTATATTTAATTGGCCCCCCTCTTATAAAATTTCTGGTTCCGCCACTTGCAGAAGAGCATCAACGATCTTCCTCTGGAGTTGTTCCAAGCAATCTTATTGAGGGTGCAAGCCAAAGATCTATTCCGTCTCAAGTTTGTTTCTAAGCTATGGTTTTCTCTCATCTCCGATTCAAACTTCGTGGAATTACATCTTCACCACTCTTCCGGATTCGCCCCTTCACTCTTCTTCAACAAGAACAATGAGGAGGCTCGCTTGGTTGACCTACATGCACTATACAACGAAGACGAAGAAATTCTTCATGCTGCAATAAAAGATGTCCCTCTCCCTTTTGGGAATAATAAGAAGGAACGAGACTCCTACTATTTTGTTGTTCCTGGATCCTACAGAGGATTTGTATTCTTGCACCGTGAACCGGGTTTTATTATCATATGGAACCCAGTGACTGGATCCTGCAAAAAAGTATCTCACGGTTATAGTATTAAAAAGGATGCGATTCTGTATGGTGTTGCTTATGATGCATCAAATGATGATTACTTGATAGTAATAGCTGCTAAGAGATACCGCGTTGATTGCTTTTCATTGCGGACCAATTCATGGATCAAAATTGATGCTGTATTCCCCTTCCCCATATCTATACTCAGGCAGTGTTTGTTTTACTCTCCGGGGTTGTTCTTTAATGGAGCTATACATTGGATGATTATTCAAGATAGCTGTTACAAAGATATGCTAATCTTCGATGTGAAAGAAAGGAGTTTCTCAACGATGGCTCTGCCTGAAAAGGATCATGTGGGGACGTTGTCTGATCTGGTGATATTAGGAGAGTGTCTAGCTTTGTATCTCTTAAGCTACGATAATGGCAAGAAAACTAAGATATGGGTGATGAAGGAATATAAAGTGCAGTCATCTTGGACTCTCTATCAGATTCATAACATATGTATGATTCCTCTGGTCTTATCATCCAATGGCAGTGATTTTATTATGCAAGATACCAAAGGTGATAAGATCTACAAGTGTAATCTTGAAGGAGAGTTGCTTCAATGTTTTCAACTCTTTTCTGATGTGATTCACGGTGCCTTCTTTCGAAGGTGCACTGTGTATACACAGAGTCTCGCCACACTCCCCAACAACAACTGAAGACCACTTGGGCGAAGAGTATGTCATGCAAGATGCAACTATTTTTCTTGTGATTTTCATCATCTTGATAATTTTGCTTGCTAATGTGTGTTTTGATTTGAATATTGGAGATGATGAATTTGGACTTAACAATGTTTTAGGAATCTAAGTTTTAATACTTGTCTTGCTTTCTACAGTCAGGTTTTGGTGGTGTGAGTTTTTGCGGCGGATCTTTTCTCGCAAGAGGTCGAACAACCAAAGAGAATAAGGAGCAATCCAACTTATTATTAGGCATGTTATTATTCTATTTTCAATAAATTGTAGGGTTAGCAAGTTGGAAGAAGCTTCAGGGCACTTTTAGTTTTTTTTTTTTTTTTGGCTTTAAAGTTTGATTTTCTGGTGATCTTATTGTTATTGTTTCGCACCTCCTGTTGTCTACCCAGCAAAATTGGTAATTATTATTGTACCTCAAAAGTAAGAATTTAAGTTTATGACATTGACATTAAGCGTTCATAAAAAAATTGGAGAGTGACATATTATATTAAATAATTATTTAATGATTAATACTAATGTGCACTATCAATTTCTTGAGTTATTATTATTTGTATATTCCGTAATATTAGAAAAATAAAAAATAATTTAAATTTATTTTATTTAATATTTATTAATTATTATTAATATTAATAAATATTAAATAAAATAAATTTTAATTATTTTTAATTAATTTGTTTTGATTACTAAATATTTTGATCGTATATTCCATGTTTCCTTCAATTCATTCTTATAAAAAAAATAAATACAAGTTTTTAAGTTTTTGTAAAACTTGTGGTATACTCTAACTAAAAGAACACAACTATGAGAGCCAAAAAAAAAAAAAAAGAGATAATCTTATATTGGAATTTTTTGTAAGTACCACTCTATCTCTTTACAAAATATTTAGACGATGACACCTTAGTATCAATATAAATTGAACGCAAAAATAACTTAACTTCAGGTAACCTTGTAAGAACACTAAAATTCTTTTTTCTAAAATTAAATAATTATATTCCTAATAACATTCTATTAAATGATTAGAATGAGATAGGATAAGAGTTTCTACGCTTCTCTACTACTGGAACTGCAAGTGTTGAGGAGGGAAGTAACATTACGGAAACCAAAATCAAGAATATTGCAAAGAAAATTGGCTTCATCTTATGATATGATATGATTATTATGAAATACTTATTTGTGAGTGAAGATAGATGAGACTACACTTCACTTTTCCTTATGCATGGCGATATTATTATCATGTATTTATAGTCTTAGAAGATTGAAGGGCATTCAAATAGATATGTCTTGCAATGTTATCTTGCATATTAGTAGCCACATGCGTCCTACTCATTTAGCTAGACTAATTAGTACACTAATCACAATTTTTGATAACCCTACATACACTCAATTGATCAATCTGTGGTGGGTTGCATGTACCAACTTAATTTTATGGTCAAGTCGTCACAAACAACATTATGTATTTTATGTCAGCCCTTCATTATTAACTCAAATTCTTCGGAAAGTTGAATTGGTCATTCACAATTTTTTATTTGAATAAATTTGTTTCTTGTTTTTTTTTGCATTAATAATAATGTATTATCTAAATTAGTCTTTTATTATTTAAAATGTCAAACAATTTAATCTATTAACCATATTATATATTTTTTAACAAAAATTAAAGATTTTATTACTTTCTAAAAATATTAGAGATTAATTTTTTTAATATTCTAAAAAATAAAACCCTAATTTATCCAGAATAAAAATTAATGAGCACCCATTTGATATTTCAATCAAATAACAAATATAACACACATACATACATATCTTAATAAATTTATCATGATTTTTCTGCATTCTTTCGTCAGCATATATTTTTGATAGTAGCAACATGATGCTTATTGCTCAGTGTAGTGTAGTAGTATTTTTTTTTCCCAAAAGATAGGAGGAGACTCGAATCCGCAACCTCTTAATTGAGTATAGGGAGACTATGCCATTTGAAGCTAAATAGCAATCCATATTTTTCAGGACCATATGGTATTCATCTTTCATCTCAAATCTTCAAATAGAGGGTGGGGGGAATGATTGAGTTAGTGTTTACAAATTTTTTTTCCATGTATTCTGGCAGGCGAAGATGTAGTCTTTATGCCAATGATTGGCACACTGCTCTTCTTCCTTGCTACTTGAAATCAATGTACAAGTCAGGGAAATTTACATGAATGCAAAGGTGAGCATTGGAATCATTGTTTTGCATGTCTGCTTTCATCATTCTCGGGAAGCTGATTTTTATTGAAGTGGCGAAAATTCGGGATGCAACTAGAAATGGAAAAAGTTATTGTGGCAGGCTTTTAAACTACATGAAAAATGGAACTCCATTCTGGAATCTTCTCACTATTACCCCCATTAAAGATGACAATGGCGACACTACAAATTCATCCTACCTGGTTTTCTTACTTTAGAAGCTTTAATTATAATGATCTCTTGGCATTTTTGGTAAAAACTTAATGGAAACTTCCATTGACTAGTTGCAAATGTGGTTTAATTTTATATTTACCTAACCAAAGGTTTGAAGCAACATGATGCTAGAGAAATATAATCATCCTTGGAAATTTATTCAATAGCTTAAGGCTTCAAGAGGGTTGGTGTTATACAACTGTTACTACATAATGCAGGTTGAGGTGAGCAAGTACACAGAAGGATTACCTACATCGTTGATGTGTGATTTTGAGTTTATGTGTAATCATCTAATTTCATTTATCAGCTCGTCAGAAGGAGAGAGCTTTAGGTTCCATCACCGAGGTTGTCCAAACTGTGACGGATCCAAAATCCTCTAGTAAGCCTATGATTGAAGAAAATGCTACCAAGCATGAAGAGAAAGAGAAATTTGATTTTGAATTTGTTTTGCCAAAGTCTGTTGAAGCTGAAAATACAAGTAAATTTAGCAAACAAACTCCTCTCAAGAATCCTAAAACTGATGTATCACGCTTGAGTTCTTATGAGGAGAGGAGCAAGGCTTCAAGAAAATCTGCACGAGTTGTTTTAAAGGGATACTTATTTTCTTTAAATTTCTCTCGAAATTCAGCTCTTTTCTCAGTAGTATTTATCTGACTAACAAAAAGAAAGTGAACTTTGTCATTCAATTAGCACTCTCAATGGTAGATCAACTTTCTAATCTTACTGCATTTATCAGTATCTTTTCCTTTCAAATTTTTTTAGTGATGGCTCAGTCAATATGCTTAATAAGGTATGTTGTTTTCTTCATTGGATTTGGAGCTTGATGTCTAACTACCTATGTATTTAATAGACTATTCTGGCAGTTCTTTGAGATGCAACGTAGTAATGCTGTGAAAGCACTTGATATATATCAGAAGGTTGGGCAGCATGCATCTCATAGACTTACGGATATCTTTTTTTCTTTCTTTTTTCCCCTTAAAATTGTATATCATGACAGTCATATTCATATTTTAACATTCTTTATATGAATTCAAGCCGAGAGACTGTCAGAGTTTTATGAAATATGTCGTAATCTTGATATACATGTCTTTGTGTGTATATATGTATAAGAAAATATAATTATCTTTGTGATAGAATATAGATGTATGCTATTTATGTTTCACCTGATGTCATGTATTTTTCTAATAAGACTTTTGTTTTCATTGTTAAAGGTATAATTATAGCTCTATTGAGTCACAGATTAGAGTTTTGGGTTATTACACTTTCATGCTGCGTGATTATGAACTTGATTTGTCAAAATAAACTGGCAAGTGAGCCGAAACAATGCACATCAGGGTAGAACAAGTTGAAAGGTAACTCACTTTATTTTCAATTATTGTTCTAATTAATAATGACGATAGATATCTATCATTGCTTCTATAAGTTATATATCAAGATTGCAGCAGTGAATTATTATTGTAAGGTTCTTGGAGCATGCTTTTCTTTTTTTGTTCTTCTTAACTAATGGATTTTTAGCATGGTTTAATTTCATCTTCATTAGCTTTTGTCCTCAATTTTCAAGCAATTGAGAAAGTACAACTTAACTATGCTGAAATCACCCAGTAAGAAAGCAACTCCAATTCTCTGTCAAAAGTTGAAGAACTACTGGACAAAAAGGTGAGATTTCTAATACATGTTTGCTTCAAACCATTGAATTATTCTAGTTCTCTTTTCTTTCCCAAGTTTTCAATTATTGAAGTTACAATTTTTGCCGCTGCATAAGTATAATTTTTTAGATCCTGAAAGGTAAAAAATGTCTCAGTATACAAGTCTATTGACATTTGTTTACAGGTTATACATATCATGCAATTTGAGTCCATTAATTTGTACAACCTTTGCTGTTATTTTCTAAAGATTTTTTGAACAGGGATGGGTTATTCTTTGTTGTCGGAGCTCTATTAACTTTAACAAAGGAATTTTGATTCTATTTAATGTCATTTAGGAAAGATTTGCAAAAGCATATGGGTGAGAATGATTTAGCATATGTAAAGAGTATCGAGACTATGTTCAAGGAATGGGTTTTGGTGTTCGTGCTTCTCAAGTGATTGGATCTGTCTTGCACAAGAGAGTTTATATAATCTATTACTATAAGTGGACCATCAAGTGCCGAATATCATATATTTGTTTAGCACTTAGATATGGGTCAATACTTTTATTGTGTATGGTATTATTTACTCTTTTTAGATACATGAATTAAGAATCAAATAAACAATAAATTAGATCTACCATTGTATAAATATTTTGATGTAGAAAAGTTTTATTGAGAAGAAATTTTTTTATGTTGGAGTGTTTATATACATATAGATTATTATTTATAATAGAAATAATTTTTGTAATAATTAATAAAAAAATTTTGATATCGGAGAGATTATGCCAGTTTAAAATAGTCACTAAATACAGAAAAAAATTGAGGAATTAGTAATTTAGTCACGGTTTTAAATTAAGAAAATATCACTAAAATATTATAACAATTTAAATAGTCACTAAATATACCTAAAAGTGTTTATAGGAATCAATAACTTAATTAGTGATGGTGTTAAATTATCGCTAAAAATTTCATGACGATTTGAAATAGTCACAAAATATAAGAGAAAACTGTGATAAAATTTAATAATTTAATGTTAGTTTCAAAACGTCGTGAAATACAACACAAAAATCACCTCGACAAGTGTTACAAATTAGTGACGGTTTTATACTTCAAATACCGTTACAAACAGTTTAGTGACATTCTTTACCAACGGTACTCTAAAATTGTCACTATGTCAACTGGTGACGCTCAAATCCGTGACACTTTTTTTAACCGTCACAAAAATAGTTAATGACAGTTAAAACTATCGCCAAGCATTAAAAATAAACGTCACAAAATTGTTATTTTGTTGTAGTATTAGTATTAGACAAAATCAATATTCACGCTAAAAATAAAATATATCAATTTCTATCATTATTTAATAATAATTTAATCATTTTAAAAAATTTTAAAATTGTAAATTCAGTTCATTCAATTAAAATTTTTGAGATTAAAGTATTTGATTAAAAAAATTTATGAAACTCTTAGAGATATCATCCTCTTCTAATTTAATTCGAATGGCACTTGACATGTTATCATGTGTTAAAAACGTATTATGGTCTTGACACGTGACACTTAAACAGATTCCTCAATCACAATGAGATTAAAATAACTAACACAGTACAATACAATTCAAAATCCACAAACCATTTTTAAAAGAAAATGCTATGTCTCCTTTAGAATTCAACCTTTAATCAACTTTTTAATTTAAATAATATTATTTAATTAATTTTTATTTAAATCACATTTTTAATTTGTAGTTAAACATATTAGTAATTAAAATTAATTTAAATTTAAATATTAGAATTTCTTTAATTTTCTACTCACTTTATAAAGTAGTTACTTTATCATTTTTTTTATTCTCTCTATGTTCCTCTCTCTCGTATGCTATTTTCTTCTTCTTTCTCACATTTTTCACAAAAGTTTTTACAGAATAATGCTACTTCTCTGCAGGTAAATTTATTACTTCATACTTAATATTTTTATTATTATTATTATTATTATTATTATTATTATTATTAGATGAATCGTGCTATTTTGTTTCTATTTGACTCGAGTGACTATACATGCTAACTCAAAACTTATTTATCATCATTGTCGAGTGAAATTTTAATAAGATTATATCAACATGTGAATTAAACAATAAATAAATTATCAGTCTATGCATCAATATTCTTTTCTTCTTCTTCCCTTCCTTTTTTTTTATTTTTTTAATCTTTATCTCTAGAATAATGATTAGAAAAGACCACCAACATAAAATAATTAGGCCAAATTAAAGATAAATAAAGGAGCAATTACAAGTATTCGAGAAAAAAAAGATAACAAATAAAAATTTAATAAAGGTCTATAGTATCTTTTTTTAATTATTAGTTGGATTTTTTCATTACTTATTTGAACATTAACGTTTTTAAAATTATTAAAATGTATGTTTATAAAAATTCATTTTTGTTTTCAATTGTAACACATCTAAAATTATTAAGTTATCCAGAAAATATTTTTGAAACATATTCAAAATCATAAATCTAAAATTTAAATTTAAACATTAAAAATAAAATTAATTTTTTATATCTTATTCGATAAAAGCTCATCTAATATTTTTTTAATAGTTAGATTTTTTCGTTACTTATTTGAATATTAACGCTCTAAAAATTATTAAAATGTATGTTCGTAAAAATTCGTTTTTGTTTTCAATTGTAACACATCTAAAATTATTAAGTGATACACAAAATATTTCTGAAACACATCCAAAATCATAAATAAAAAATTTAAATTTAAATACTAAATATAAAATTAATTTTTTATATCTTATTCGATAAAAACTCATCTAATATTTCTTATTTTTTATTATTAGTTGAATTCTATCGTTACTTAATTGAACATTAACGCTTTTATAATTATTAAAATGTATGCTTGTAAAAATTGGTTATTATTTTTAATTATTCACTACACCAAATTAGTTATATAGCTACACTAAATTTGTGACCCTAATTCTAAGGGTCTCCATTAATTAACATTGTGACACTTATAATATAATTTTTTTGACCGTCAGTAATGAAATTTATCTCTCTTCACTCTTCCTTTTACTCTGCTGTTTGAGATGAAATGAGAAGAGACGAGAAACAGGAAAAATAACACCATTACCTTCACCGTCGCAGATCGCATTCACCGTTCACCGTCACAGTGTGTTCGCCGTTCATCGTCGCTGCGTCGCAGTCGCGTTCGCTGTTCACCGTTGCGCTTCGCGCTCGCCTTTCACTGTTCGTCGTCCCCCGCGTCGTCCTTTCTCTTCTCCTATTTTATGTGTGCGAACCGTACCCTAATTCTCCATTTGGCGATTTTTTTCTTCTTTTCCAACCCCACTGAACACTGATAGTGAGTATTTACTTGTTCTTTTACTATATTTTTCCCTGCAATTTCTTTGTTGTTGCTGCAATTTACTGTTATGATTATATCCTCATGTTCATACTTGCGATTGTTTCTTTGAATTCTCTTATATCATTTTAATTTTACCTGCACTCAACATGTTCGATGAAATGCTTCAACCAGATTTCTTTAATTTGAATGCTCTATCTATTATTTCTTTGAATGCACTCAACATGTTCGATGAAATGCTTCAACCTATTTTCTTTTGTGTTAGGTCTATAGAATGATATTGTTAGTGGATCTTGGTTTAATTTGTGTTCCGTTTTAACCGAATTTCTGAGTACTATTAATGAACAATTTTGAGAATTCTTTTTTGTTTGTCATTATCCTTTCAATACTTACTACTACTAGTTACTACTTTCAAGTTTCAGTTATAGTGAAATATCGTGCTGTGCGATTTTTGGGCTAAACAGTCTCATTCATCCCGTGGCAAGGATTCTGCCAAAAAGGATCTTAATAGCCAGATGAACTTGTTCCGAGATGTTTTAGAAAATTTTCAGGTATTTAAATTTCATTTTATTTATTAGTTAATATTACTATGATAACCGAAGTCATTCATCATCTTGTAAATCTAGTATTTAAGTGTTGATCTTATTTTGTTAGAGGTATTTTTCAGAGAGGAAGAACCACTGAGGCTGAAACAAAATTTGAGAAGCTCTTGAGAAGAATAAATGTAAAATCTGAAAAGGTTGACCTGTCAAAAAGGTATTATTATTTGGTCTTCATTGATTATTACTATTTAGTTGGGTGGAACCTTACTAGCATGAACAGATTTCTTCTAATATTAAGAAGTATTAATTAATTATTCTAAAAGAAATTTGTCATAGTAAGAATAAATGCTAATCAATTTTACTAGAGATTCACAACACAAGGTTCTAAGAATTGGTAATAAAATATAATGAATAAGAAGATTATTCACATATTTTCCTTATTAATGCCACAATATCGATGAACAAGAAGATGAAACAATTAATGGTTAAGATAGATAAAATTATTTGCTTTAAAGTTTGGAAACGATCTTTTGTGATAATGCTGCTGATGGAAATGCGGGTTAGAGAAAGATTTGATCCATTTAGGCATTTTGTTTTAATTTAATTATCTACTCCATGCTGCATGTGATTTAATTAAAACACCTTTATAGACATAAAACACAATTTTTTCCCTCTATCAAACTTTAGGCTTTCTACAATTGGGCTATAGCAATCTCTGATCGGACAAAAATGCATGGTCGCACAAGGGATTAAATTGCCTTTATCTTGTAAGGAAGAGAAAGAGCTTTCAAAGTGCTCCTTGTTCTTCTCTGTTTAGTTTATAATATAGTGGGCAACTGGGCCTGCACTTTTACAGAATTTATTCTAGATTGCAGGTGATTCCGAGAAGTTGATAAAGGTGTTATTTGAGCTTACAAGACACCATGCCCCCTCAACCATTATTTCTTTTATTTGAGCTTTCCAAGTGACTGACCTTTGTAGCTATTCTCTGTAAATAATGCCACTTTTAATTAATATGCAGGCCTATGTAGACTCGAGTGTAATTATTCCACTTTTATTTGTAGCTTTCCAAGTGACTGCTTTTTACATTTGATGAATACTGTTGATTTCTGTTGGATATCTGTGTGTATGACTGAGTGGTTATGGCAAATTGCAGGTTTCCCTTGAGGTTTCGTTATTTAGCAAGTATGCCAGGTTCACTGGAGTTTGACTGGGTTGGACTGTGATTCCGAAGCAGTTGTTGTTTTCTGATGGATTTCCTGTTGCCAAGGACTTCAATCGAATTGTATGTACTTGCTTCAGTGGTGCATCAAATATTTCCCAGGCTGGTGGTCTGGCTTGCTTTTCACCAGATGGCCTTAAGGTCAGTTATTTAGTTTATTAGTTGTTTAACTAATCCATTCAATACACCATGGAAGGTATCCTCTCTTGCTCTGCCCTTTCTCCTTCCACACCCTAGAAAAAGGGTCCAAGAATTTATGATCCGAGAGTTTGTCGTCGCTCATGCACGATTACATGCTTTCTTAATCATTTAAAAAAAGCTACAGAAGTGACTTGCTGCGTTTGAATGCAGGCTATGCAAGACGTTATTGGATTCTACAAAGAGAACACTAACATAATATTTAACCATGCAGGCTATGCAGAATCAGAGTCAGAGGAAGAATGACATGGTTTAATTGCATTCTGTTCCTGTTTCATTGCTTATGTCATTGATTTCAAATAAAGGGTCTTGTTGCAGTGTTTTCTATTGTGTTGTGGTTTATGTGTGCTTGTCTTTGTGGATTTGATAATTTAAATAGTCATTGTTAGGAACTCCCTTGTCAAGCAGAATAGTGTCCTTGTTTCGTTTGGTTAACGGTGAAACGACACTGTTTCTTTGATTGAATCCATCTTCGCACGTCGTAGAGGCATCAATAACAGAGCTTAGCTTCACATTAGAATCAGCATAACGCTTAGCCTTGTAATCTTCAATGGCTTCTTTAATAATTGCGATGGCATCAGAATAAACTTGAAGACAATCATCTAAGCTTCTTTAAAACCATAGAGCAGGTTGGTTTCTTCAAGAGATCTCGAACCATAAAGGGCAAACACACTCCACCAGTAGGTAAAGAGGTACAATTGTTTAAGGCTTTCAGAGTTCAGACTAAACTATGCAATTTGCTGCTTCTTTTTTAAATTTCTTGCTGACAGCACTGGCTAGAAATTCAAAATACTTGGTTAATAATTAAGACTATTAGAAATTTCTATTAGTCAACGCTTTAATTTTGAGCACTATCTTTGATTCTAATTTCATTAGTCAACACTTGTATATGAGTTTTATGTAGGAGTGATTCTAATTTCTACGGTATATTAGTCAACGCTTGTATATGCCTTATATGCTTCCAATACTAGAGAATATACCTGGTTGCATTACTTACATACAAGCATATATGATTGTGATATTTGGTTCCCCAACTTCTTTCCTATGCGGCACTGAGTAAATGGGTTCCTTCATTGTGCACTTTGCACTGCATGATGATTGATGATTCACTTGAAGCTTTCATAAAAGAGTTTTTGGTTTGACTAATCTATATTCCTGTTCATCCTGCATGTTGAAGAAAACTACGTGCTTTTACTATTCCTAGGCTAGGATGTTTTCATCTCTGATGATATTTTCATTTACACTTTTGCATTTGTCATATTATTTTTTAATCTATAATGCTAGTCAATTATTAAGTTGAGACTTCCTCATTTGTTATCTTCTTTGCTCTGAGCAGAACATGAGTACAGGGGAGCTCAGCTTCTTAACTTGTTTGATGAATTCTGCAGGTTCAATGGGTAAGCCAGTATATCATTTTGGAAATTTTTTTTATAGTTTTTTGTGTTTCAGTTATTATAATATTATTTTGTTCATCTAGAATATTATTCATTGATGCATGATTTGTCTTATTTGGGTCTTCAGGAGGATCACAAGAAATTGTTGAAGAGGACAAGAGAGAGTTTCTTGTGTTAAAGAGTTGCTTGTGAAGCAATTGCTAAAGTTGATACTATTGAGGTTGAAGGTGAAGCGAAGTTGCGGAGAAAAGTTGAGGATTAAGTTACAAGTACAATTGATAACTTTAGCTTTACATGTTTGGATTAATTTAGAATTTTTTAAATTTACATTTTATGGATTATGACTATGTAAAACTTGTCAAATTCAACTTTTGAAATACATTGTTGCTATTTTTGTAAAACTTGTGGGATTTAGTTTAAATTTGTTGAAATATAATGTCATTTATTATTTTGTTGGTAGACAAATAATATTATTATTTAAAATAGAAATATTTTTTGCAATATTTAATAAAAAAAGCTTTAATGTTGGAGAGATTATGACATTTTAAAATAGTTACTAAATACAGGAAAAAATTGTCATAGAAATAAGTAACTTAGTGACAGTTTTAAATCGAAAAACTGTCACTAAAAATATTATGACAGTTTAAATAGTCACTAAATATGTCTAAAAACAGTCATAAGAACTAGTATCTTAGTGATGGTTTCAAATTGTCATAAAATTTAGTAATATAACGACAGTTTCAAAACGTCGCGAAATACAGCATAAAAAATATCTTTACATGTGTTACAAATTAGTGACGGTTTTATACTTTAAAAACCGTCACAAACAATTTAGCGACACTCCTTACCAACGGTGGTCCAAAACCGTCACTATGTCAGCTGGCGATGCTCAAATCTGCGACGCTTTTTTTAACTGTCGCAAAACTATTTAGTGACAGTTAAAACCGTCACCAAGCATTAAAAAAAAACGTCGCCAAAATGCTATTTTGTTGTAGTGATTACACATCTAAAATTATTGACTTATATACAAAATATGTTTGAAACACATCCAAAATGATAAATCTAAAATTTAAATTTAAACGTTAAAAATAAAATTAATTTTTTTATATCTTATTCGATAAAAATGTATCTACTATTTCTTTTTTTATTAATATTTTAAAATTATTAAAATAAATAATTAAGATAAATTTTTTAGATCTTATTCAATAAAAGTATATCTAACATATTAATTTAAAATATGATCTCTTTTAAGGGTTTCTGATGTGTGAGTTAATAATTAAAACTTTTAAGATTTATTTTTTGGATTTTAAAATTAAAATCTTAAATTTTACTGAATTTAGTTTTTGAATATGTATTTAAATGATAATCTGTTAATAATTAAAAATACTAAAACTGAAACAAAAATTGGAAATTAGAAATTAGAAATTAAAAATTTTAAATTTTAAATTTTATTTTTATTTAGTTTGTATTTTGGATATGTATTTAATTTAAAAAAAACACTAAATCTATTTAGATGTATTTGTTTCAATTTTTTTAAATTATTTTAATAAAAAACTGAATAAAAAATTACTTTTAAACATGGTTCTGAAAACCGAACCGGACTGTCCAGTTCAACCCGATTAACCGAGAACCCGTGAAAAACTGCTTGGCAAAAAATCGGTGAAAAAACCAGTTGAACCGGCAGTTAACCGATGAACCGACAGAACTGTTCGATTTTTTAGTGAATTTTTGGTTTGAAAGTAAAACCCCTAAACGGCGTCGTTTTGTCTCTAAAAAAAAGAAAGGCTAAAGGAAACGAAGCTGAATTGCTGAACCCTAATCACCCAGAAGAGGAATCAGTACCCACAGCAACTCATCTCTTCTCTCTTCGCAGTTGCATAGCCACCACCACCAATCGAGCAGCCCACCGACATCGCCATCGCCACCGCATCCCACAGCCACAGCAACGACGAGGATCAAGCAGTCGCATAGCCACCACCCCCGCAGCCACCACCGCGTCCTCTTTCATCGCCGAGCTCGCCTCTTCCTTCGTCGCCGTTACTCGCTGCCGGTAAGTAATACTCTGTTATTCACTTATTCTTCCTCGCTGTCTTCTGATTTTCTGTTCATGATTTATTTGTTTGCTGCTTCATGATTTTGATTTTGGATTTTCTGAAGTTATTTGTTCATGATTTATTTGTTTGCTGCTTCATGATTTTGGTTGTTGAGTTATTTATTTGTTCATGGTTTTCTGAGGTTATTTTTTCACTATAGATATTGCATCCAATTAAGCTAAGGCACTTTGTTAGCATAATGATAACACTCAAGAGTCTGATACCAAGACAGTTACTAGAGTAGAATTTGATTTGAGAAATAACTTCTTATCTGAACTAGAAAGGACAAAAACAATGAGATGGTAATCTCTCACATTGTTTATTTTCAAGTTCAGTAATTGCTTAAAACCCACATTATGTATCTGCTGAAACACTCTACTTTATAAGTATTGCCATTACTTTAAAAATTACCCAAAGGATCAGTTTTAAGTGCTTAAAAGCACCATTTAATTTTGTTGTTTTTGATTTTCTGATTGTTACAGATGGAACAATCACAAAGTAACTCACAGTCATAAGATAATGCTAAAATTTTTAAATTGGTTCATCTAAAGGTAAATCTGATTCAGCTTGGCAATATTTTACAGTGAAATATGACAAAAATAACAAGGCTCAATATACATGTATTTTCTGCTTGTCATTATGTGCTTTTTTTTTGTTTTTAGTTACAAATTTTGATGTTTAAAGTTATTTGTGAACTCTAATATTAAGTTATGGATAATTTATTATGTAAAATTTTAAATTTTAGTAGGTTAGAAATTATTGAATTTATATATTTAAAATTATTTTAAATTTTTTAATAATTTTATTTAATATTTAATTAAACCGGTTAAATTCCAGTTGAACCATAATCAAACCAATAAACTATTGAACTAGTGATCTCACCGATTTATTAACCGGTCCAATTCTCGCAACCTTGTTTTTAAAGAATACCTAATCGTACTGAATTAGCTAGCCTTAATTTTCTACAACAACTATTTCTTTTCAAGTTATATCAACATTTAGGAAATCAAGTTAGTAACCAGTGGCGGATCCACGGGAGGACCTAAGGTGGCCATGGTCCCCCCAAATTTTTTTAAAAAAAATAGTAAATAGTAATAATTAATAATATTAAATTTTTTTATATATAATATTAAAAAAAATATAAATTACAAAATTTTATAAATTAAAAAAACTAAAAACTGCATTATGTATTAGATATTTGAATTATTGTTGCTCTTGTTAACAAATAGCCCATTCTAATAATTAATAAAAATGGTTCTATTATACTAGCCCAAGCCCATACTATTAATTAAAGTAACCCTAGTACATTTTTCAAATATTTGTTTCAAACTATCATAGCCATAGCGCCACTTTTCTCTCTCTTTTAGTGATTCCCAAACTTTTGGTCTTCTACTCTTCTCATTCTAATTTTCTTTCCATACCAAAACAAGACATATGAAGAAAAACCATTGAAGAGAAGTGAACAACAAAATATTAACCATTGAATGCACAACAAAGATTCAAAGAGGTATATTTCAATTTTTTTTAAGTTAACGACAATGTCAAGTATTATTTACATTATTTATTTAAAATAATTAATTTATTTTTTTTATAATGGACAGTGTTCAAAGATTGAAGTGAGGACAAAACTCAATAGAATTATTTTTTTGTGAGACTTGGAACAAAAAATAATCAGGTAAATCAATAACTTTATTTTTGGTTATTATATATTTGTGTTTCTAAAATTATTTGTTATTGCTCAATAGGTTTAATATTTTTTTTTAAGAAAATAATATATATGCAATTATTTTTGTTTTTTTTTTGTTATAGATAGTTCAAGTTAAGTTAAAAATGTCAAAGATGAAAACAATTCACTCATTTAGTGAGCAAGCAACCGAGCTCCTCATACTGAGTACATCTCTAGATCCTAAAGATGCTTTCAAGTTATTCAGTGTTTGCAACATATGCAATCTTGTAAAGAATTTCTATTCTTTAGATTTTTCTGAGCAAGAAAAGATTCAATTGGATTATGAGTTACAACATTATGAACTTGATGTGGTTAAAGCTCCAGATTTTCAGAATTTGTCTACTCTTGCTGAATTGTGTCAAAAATTGACAGAGACAGGAAAATCAAATATATATCCTTTAATTGATAGATTAATTCGTCTTGTTTTGACTCTTCCTGTGACAACAGCAACAACTGAACGGGCCTTTTCAGCTATGAAGATTATTAAAACAAGGCTTCGAAACAAGATGGAAGATGAATTTTTAGCAGATTGTATGATTGTGTATATTGAAAAGGAAATTGCTTCAAAATTCACTTCAGAGATGATAATTGATGATTTTAGTTCCATGAAGTATCGTCGAGCAAGTTTAAAAATATCAAAATCTTAAAGTATGTAGTTGAACATTGACTTTTATATAATATAATATAATTACTTTTTTGATATATATGCTACAAATCATATTTTATTAATTTTTTGTTATATTTTATATTTAATTGCCCCCCTCTTATGAAATTTCTGGTTCCGCCACTGTTAGTAACAGAGAGTAATGCTCTTAGTTTTAGGCACCAATTTAAAAGTAAAATCTTGCAACAAATGTAATTTAATTTTTCGAAAAATGCTAACGAGTTATTAAAATTTATTATTTTTTATAGTTAATTATTAGTCATTAATATTTAAAATATAAATTAAAATATATTATTAAATTATTAGATAAAAAATAAATTAATAATTAAAAATAATAAATTTTAATAAATTTTTAATATTTTTCAAGTATTTTTGTGAAATAACAACTTAATATTAAGATTTTTTTATTTTAATAAATAAATAAATTATAATAATTATCGAAATAAATAATTTAAAAATATTTACTGAAATAAATATTCATCTCTTATCTCGTTTACACTGTAAACTAAATAATTTTGCATGTATCTCGTTTATAGTGTAAACGAGATATACACATATCTCGTTTTCATTTACACTGTATATGGTATACATGTATTTTAAAAAAAATTAAAATAAAAAATCTTAATATTATTAATAATATAAACTTTTAGCATGTACTTAGTACATAAAAAAATTAGTAGAAGAGATTAAAATGGATATGTTTAAATAATTGGTACTCAAAAGGTTGATGGGATAATAGGAAGACGTTATCTCACCTTAACTCCCACCATTCACACGAGAGATAGTGGGAAGAAAATTGAAATGGTTATCTCACGTGGATATTGGGAGATAACGTGATAAATAATCGTTTCCATTCTATTACAGTATCCTATCAACCTTTTGGAGCGATCAAACATATTCATTTTAATCTTTTTTACCAACTTTTTTATGTATTAATTGTATGCTAAAAATTTGAATTATTGATAATATTAACATTTTTTATTATTTAATTTTTTATAAAAATACATGTATCTCGTTTACAATAAACGAGATATGTGTATATCTCGTTTAAATTGTAAACGAGATATACACGTTTCACGTCCACCTGACTTATCTCATTTACAGATACATACAAAATTATTTATTTCGATAATTATTATTTAAATTATTTATTTCGATAATTATTATAATAAATTTATTTATTAAAATAAAAAATCCCTTAATATTATAAATAATTCTTCTTCTATATATGAAATCATAAAAAATAGCATATATTTCGTTGTCAATATACTTTTCAATATAAATGTCATTTTACTTTGTCAAGTCTTTTAATATATATATATATATATATATATATATATATATATATATATATATATAGCTTTCATAGTGCTGCCATATTTTGCCATCAAATTTGACCAATTTTTCGTAACATATTTGTATCATACCTTCAAATTCCACAAGGTATATATAAATATAAAATAATATAATATTAAAAAATCTTTCATTGAATTTCTATGTATGTGTTAATGTGTGTTATATTTGTTATTTGAGTAAAATATCGAAGGGGTGCTTATTAATTTTTATTCTGGATAAATCAGGGTTTTATTTTTTGGAATATTAAATAAATTAATCTCTAATATTTTTTAAAAGGTAATGAAGCCTTTAATTTTTCTTAAAAAATATATAATATGGTAGGATACACCATAAAATACATAATATTTCTTGTGACAACTTGACCATGAAATTATTAAGTTGGTACATGCAACCCACCACAGATTGATCTATCGAGTGTATGTAGGGTTATTAAAAATTGTTACTAGTGTATTTTGTCTAAATGAGTAAGACGCATGTGGCTACTAGTATCTTTGTATTTCTTATTATAGAATTTTATATTTTTATTAGTTTGATTTTTTTAGTATCTATATATATTGTATATTGTACTTTTGGATATTGACTCAATAGTATATTATATTTTTTTTTCAATTTAATCTCTTGTTTCTAACGATAAATAATTATAAAAAATCATAAATGTTAGGAACAACAAATATATTTTATCCTATAATAAATAACATAAACAATTTCTAACTGTTATTTGCATTACTATCCTTATCTATATCCTTATATTATGAGTTTGGAACCTTTACACTAGGGTGGTAATATGCGCCCTACCCGTAGGTACCTAAGAGTTACCAACCCAATTCGCAACGGGTAGGATAGGATATAGGTAGGGTTCTCATGTGTATATATATATATTTCAAGTGGATGTTGATCCAAAAATTTTTCACTAAATGCAAAAAATCCTTAACTACTAAAAGAATATCATTAATTGATAATTTAATATTTTTTTACATAAAAATCAGATCTATTTTAAATTATCATCAAATTATATAATAATATTGTATTTTTTTGTAATTCAAATGTATAATTAGGTATCCACAAATTAAGAATGAATAGAATTAGAATTGAAATATTCTTCACTCACGAATAAAATAGAATTAAATTTATATAAAAATCTTAACCCACAAGTATTTTAATTTAGCTCCAAACCCTATCCTTCCCTTTTCATTGCCACTCCTACTTTACACAATACATATGCACACAATGTTAATTAAGTTCATTCAAGTGATGGCAAAAGCTAAGAAAAGATACAGTAAATAAAGTTTTCGTTGGTCTATACATGTTAATTAAAGTATACAACTAATCCTTATTAGAGATTGACGATCCTCATTTTCTTTTTAATATTGATTATTATACAACTAAATTTTCAACAAATAACAATAAATATAATCTTGTAAAAAAATTGAAAATATAAAGCATTATCCTTTTGAATTTTATTTTTTAGTAAGAACTGGAATATCGATTTCATCGATCTAAAGTAAAAAGAATTCATAATATATATAATAGCTAAAGTAAATAAGTAGTGTTCTTCTTTGTCATTTTATAAGTCAATGGCAGATCAAATGAGAAGACAATAATGTTATCGTATTCCCTTGTTTTTCTTTTGGACTTTTTGTCGTATTCCTTTTGTAATATTCATTTTTCCATTTCATACAGGGCCACCAACTACTTGGCAGAAAAAAAAGAGCCAGCTAAATGAGTAGGACGCATGTGGCTACTAATATGCAAGATAAGATTGCAAGACATAACTAGTTGAATACCCTTCAATTTTGTAATACTATAAATACATGATGATCATGATACTCCATGCATAAGAAAATTGAAGTGTAGCCTCATCGAATTTCAAAATAATCATATAAGATGAAGCCAATTTTGTTTGCAATCTTGTTGCTTTTGGTTTACGTGATGTTCCCTCCCTCCTCAACACTTGCAGCTCGAGTAGCAGGGAAGCGTAAGAACTCTCTCTCATCATAATCATTTATAGAATGTACATACGTAATGCATCTTAATTAATTATTCTTCAAATTTGTGTTATGTAGGAGGAGGAGGTGATTTTGGATTAAATCCAAGGGAAAGAGATCCATATGGAAGAGGTATTGGAAATGCTCCACGTGGAAGAACACCAATACATCCACCACCTATTCCTGCTTCTCCCAATCTTGCTGATGCTTTTATTCCAAGATTTCCTCGACCTAAAATTCCAAGATTAGGTCGACCTCGTATCCCACACCCACACCAATGCGATCCTGATTATCCACTCATTGGTGGTTTTTGCCCCCCACCTAGTAATTAAGCATTTAACACTTAATTAATTAATAAATTGAGGTCGAGGTCTTCTAAGAAGAAGCAATATTTATTAACTAGTGTTTCGTTTTAATTTGTGTGGCTTATATATACCCAAATATGCATGTGTTTGTTTTACTAGCCAGTACGTAGAATAATCCACCTCAATAATGTATGTTTCAGTTTGTTGTAATACTTGCTTTTTTGTCAAATAAAACCATATATTATTGGCCTTCAATTTTCAAGGGTTGCCTTTTTCTTTTTTTCTTTTTAATTCATGGAACGCTATTTTTGTATAAAAATGACTCATCATTTTTCGTTTTCTATATGGTGATTCATGAAAATAAGAAATGATCACCATTGTACAGTATAAAAATATGGAGAAGAATCACATATAATCATCACTAGGAGAATAAATTCAATTATTAAGACAAAATATTTGATTAGTATATAATAATTTGAGCGTTGTCCCGGTTGAAAAAGAAAAAGCATAGGGAACAACACTCGTATTAAATTAAACAACGTAAACAACAAATAAAAAAATTAATTAATTTTAAATCAAATTTTTAAATAATTAAAAATAATTAGATTTATGAATTTGCATAATTTGAATTA
Organism: Arachis hypogaea; assembly: GCF_003086295.3. Lineage (NCBI taxonomy): Eukaryota > Viridiplantae > Streptophyta > Magnoliopsida > Fabales > Fabaceae > Arachis > Arachis hypogaea. The sequence goes on from NC_092039.1 coordinate 125,864,622, forward strand.
GATAATCTAACCTCCTCTAAATATATCCGCCATTCAGACGTCGTCGCTCTGCCTCCACATTGTGTCGTCGTTGCCGGAGGGCGCGAGGTGTGATTGCAAAATACAAGTTAAGAAAAAAAAGTAAATAAAAGTTTTTGCAAAATTTGTGACAATGTGACAGTTAAATAATGTATAGTAAATGTTATTCATCAAAATTTCAAATTATTAGATAAAAATATATAAATAATTATATTTTTAATATTTTTTTTTACATAATAACTTTATTCGACTTTAAAACATAATTTTTTTGCATATATATATACTAAATTTCTTTTTTCTAAAATTATATCCCTAATAAGTAGTAATAACATTCTATAAATTATTAGAATGAGATAAGAGTAGAGTTTGTACGCTGCAAGTGTTGAGGAGGGAAGTAACATTACGGAAACCAAAAACAAGAATATTGCAAAGAAAATTGGCTTCATCTTATGATATGATATGATTATTATGAAATACTTATTTGTGAGTGAATTAGTCTTTTATTACTTAAAATGTCAAACAATTTAATCTATTAACCATATTATATATTTTTAAAAAAAAATTAAAGACTTTGTTACATTTTAAAAAATATATTAGAAATTAATTTTTTTAATATTCTAAAAAATAAAACCCTAATTTATCCAGAATAAAAATTAATGAGCACCCATTTGATATTTCAATCAAATAACAAATATAACACACATACATACATATCTTAATAAATTTATCATGATTTTTCTGCATTCTTTCGTCAGCATATATTTTTGATAGTAGCAACATGATGCTTATTGCTCAGTATAGTGTAGTAGTATCTTCTTGACTGAGTACTACCTGAAAGAATAATGAAATAATCATCAAAATTGGTGGTGTTAGTTTAAAGGATTATTTTGTTTAATTATGGTGCAGTAATTTTCAAGTTGATTTGACTATATATATGGACAAAAATTCGTTTAGGCAAATTATTCTCCTCTAAATTTAAACAGTACACAAATTGAGACAAAAATTATAATTTATTAGAGACGCCATAAATTTAAAAAATAGGAGTGGGAAGGAAAAAAATACATTAAAAAGAAGTATACTCTTTTTGTTTTAAAACATATGTATTGAGAAAAATAATAAAATATTTTTTGTAATGTTTGAGATTATATAGTAGAAAAAGTTATTAATTGATAGAGAGAGACAAAGAGAAGAGAAGGAGGAGAGGGAAAGGAGATGAAAAAAATTAATATGTGTATTATTTAATTACTATACTTGATAAATTATTAAATACAAGTATTTAAAGTATTTACAAGATAAAAGTATAAACTTAAAATTCAATTTAAGTTCAGAGAAATTATTTGGTGCTTATAAAATTTTTGTTTAATTTATACAAAAGTAGAGATAAAACAAGGTAAAATTCACTTTTTTTTTTAATTCTATAGGTAAAATTTAAATATCATAGAAGAGATTTAAGATTTTAACAAGAAAATTTTAAATATATAAAAATATTATATAGTTAATAAAATTTATTATTTTTTGTTAAATTAATATTTTAAATAACAAAAATAAAATATTTAAAGTGTTAGTTAATGTTATAAAAAATATTAAATAATAACATTTTTCATAAATATATATTATATAAAAGTAAACTAAATTTAAAGTTCAATTTAATAAATGGTTAGTCATATCATTGGGGTATGATTTACTCCTATATATTGTCTAGTAGATATTTTTCCATTGACTAATAAAATGACAAAGCCGAAGACTTGCAAAGAAGACTCACAAACGGGTGAACTTTAACATCGACGTCAATTAACCAATTTTCTTCTATAAAAAAAATAAAAAATTTTGGAACAAATCTTAACCTATTATTGTAGATTTATTAAACATCCCCTGAAAAATAAAGCTCAAAACATATATATGTGAATTTAATTTTGATGCATATCAGTTAAAAATTATTTTTCATTACATCTAATTATATAATACTACATTAATAAAAATAATTATCTTTTATATTGACACCTGAATAATAATTAAGAGAATAGTTATGATCATAGTTGTCAGAATTGGACCGGACCGACCAGTTCGACTGGAAAACCGATAAATCGGATTTTATGTCGGTCCGGTCCGGTATTTAGACCGTGTAAGATATAGAATCGGTACAAACCGGTCAAATTCGGTATGAACCGGTAAAAACCGGTCAAATCCAGCAAAAACCGAATCGGTCCGGGCTACTCTGTCAACTTTGAAGGAGAATTTACAATGGACCAACGATCTGTAACTCTACCATGCTCTAAATCCCCCTTCTCCAGCATAATACAAGCATACTTCTACCACCAAGATGAAATTTTTCTCATCAATTATAATACTAATTATAATACATATAGCATATTTTCTTTTCACTTATATTCAATTTATTTTAATTTCAAAGTCACTCATTTTTAAATCAATTACATTTTATTTAACTATAAATTTTATTAAATATATACAAATTAAAAAGATAAACAAAAAATTTAATTAATCACAATTTATTTATTTTTAATGATTATATGATATCTATTAATATTATTTTTTTAATATATTTTTTATTTTTTGTCTTCATATAAGGTTGATAGTTGAAAATTGTTAGATTATATTTAGTTAAACTAGTCAAATAATTAAATTTTATATAATTATTTAATTATACCGAGTTAACCGGTTTGACCAATGACTTACCGGTTGAATCAGTAACTCAATGACCCAATAACCTCATCGGTTCGATCACCGGTTCGATTCTGACTAGGATGATGCAAAACGCGTTAGCTTTCAGCACATCAAATGAAAAATAGAAAAACTAACACATAGCACCATGACAAACTGAAAACTATCACATAGTTTTATCTAACAAATTGGGATTAAAGTATCATTTAACGGGACATATTTAAAATGTCATTATTGACCAGTCATTTATGTCAATTGTCACTGACCAAGTCTTCTAAGTTCTAATTTATTTATTATGTTTATTTAATTAGACTTAACATCTACATGCATTAGTGGATCTCTTCCCTCCCCTCCATACCTGGTTTTTGGGCAATATAAATACACAACAGCATAGCATGTATAGCCATGCAATAAGAGAATATAAGTGTACAATAATAGTTTCCATTAATCAGCATGAAGGCCATTTTCATTGCATTCTTACTTTTGGCTTCCATGGCCTTCCTACCCTCTTCAACTCTAGCAGCTCGTGAAATCAAAGGTTTCTTTTGTTTTGCCATAAATTATAAGAGTTAATTAATCCAAAATTCATATGCATGAGTAGTCCTATAAATAGTGTCACGTATTACATGATTTATATATTCTGATATGTATAAGCACTTAAGAATTTCTCTTCTAATATAACATGGTATGTGCTAATGATTAATGAATGCAGGAGAGAAAGCAGCAAGATATACAGTAGTAACAGCTCCTACTAATAACCCTAATAAACCTGCTGTTAACTGTCCCCCTAATAGGGGTTACAGAGAGTGCCTCAAACCACGGCCGCCGCCAGCGCCAAAATGTTCAGACTACACTCGTCGCTGCCCACCATGATGATGCATATATTGGAGTGAATGAAGAAGAAGCTTTCCTTGTTAATTAGTCTATAAATAGTAATAGTAATATGTGAATAATAAAACTCTCTTCATCATGAGTTTTATGTGTGTCTTAATATTGTTAATCATCTCTCTCTATATATGTATTTTGCTGTCAATGTATGTCACATTTCACAATGTGGTAGAAAATTAAATAAGAAGAAGAAAATTCTTCACACAATGAATCAATCCCATTTATTAGGGGCATATGTGTATCTAACAGAAAGAATGATTCTGAATATGTGTATTTTTATAAGAAGAGAAGAGACTCTGTTTTACATAACAGAAGAAGTTAAAAGAATTCTTCAAATAATATCATCCAAATATTCAATCTCAAGCCAATACAGGATGGATCGGATATCCTTACAGTAATATTAGGGGCACTATATTTTATAATTTGTAGTCAATAATTAATTATTATTAATATTTTAATAATATAAAATTATACTTTTTTTTATGGTTAAATGTTAGTTATATTTTAATGAAAGTATTAGTTATTGAACCTTTTTCAATAACCTTAACTAATGATTTTATCTAACAATTTGGGATTAAAATTTCATTTGGACGGAAGTGACTAATAACTTACTCTATTCATTTTTAAATAACTACGGATAAGAGTTAAACTAAGAATTTTTTTTCACTTTTTTAAAATTATTTTTTATCTTACATTTTAAATTCTAAAAACTGAGTTAAAAATAATTTTATAATAAAAAAATAATTAATATTAATTAATTAAGAAATAGTTTTTTTATACTTATATATTTTATTTGTTATTATATAGCTCTATTAATATCCCAATTCGACAGTCTAGTTTTGTTAAAAAAATTAAATTTCTTTTTTTATTTCTAATATTATCTCTTTATTTTTTATATCATTTATAGTATAAGAATAAAATTATCTTTTTATAACATTTTTTTTATTTTCCTTTTATCCAAACACATCTAAAAAAAATAAAAATTTATTCAACTTTTTTCCTTTCCTTTTCTTTTTTTTATTTCTATTTTCTATTTTTCTTCCTCTCTATTTTTTTTCTTCCAACCAAACATTACCTTAATCAAGCAAACTTGCCACTTAATTATAAATGATCAAAGATAGGAAAAATTTTATGTATGTTAACAATAATTATACTATGTAAATATTAAAATTAACCATTAAAATTAACTATTAATATAAAATATATATTAAAAATAAGTTAAATAACACATAAATTTATATATATAAAATATATATTTTGTGTCGTATTTAATTTCAAATCCTTCTTGACACTATAAAAATGCATGATATCGCAGTTATATTTCCATGGGCTAAAGCTTTACATACAATGTAAACAAATATTTAATAAAGTCTAACCAATTGTTATAATCCTTTTTTAAATTACACACATTTTTTATTTTTTTCCCTTCTCATTTTTATCTTCTTTTGTTTCATTTCTCACGTCATCTTTTTTTTCTATTCTTTTATAATTCTTGTTGTTTCACTCTTTTAAGAGGAATAAAAAAAAATTAATGCTGCAAAATTATTAAAAAAGAAAAAGAGAAAAAAATATAACAATAATAGCAGCAATAAAAGGACAACGATAAAGAAAAAACACGTAAAGAAGAATAAGGAACACAACAAAAAAGAATGAGGAATGCAAAAAAGAAGAAAGAGAAATGCGAAGAAGAAAAAGGAAGAATACGAAGTAAAAAAGAAACGCAAAAATGAAGGAGAATATTTTTTTTTTTGGTTTCCAAAAGTACTTTTCAAACTAACAAGTTAAGGACTAATCCGTCGCAGTACTAAACTCCATTTAAGGGTTTGCCGCTACACTACAAGAAAAACACCCATTCAGGTACACTTGAAAAGTGTAGCTAAAAGTGAAAAAAAATGATGCCTTTGGCGTTTGAGAATAGGCTACGCTTTTCAAGTGATGCTGTTCAGGACCAAAGGCTACGCTTTTCAACTTTCATTCTTCCAGAATAGGCTACGCTTTTCAACGCTACTGCATCACTTGTAAAGCGTAGCCCCATTGTATACCATAGCTACTTTTTATAAGTGTAGCCTTAGGTCCCTCTTTTTTTTTTTTGTATACTATAGCTACTGTATATTAGTGTAGCCTTAGGTCTCTTTTTTTTCCTCTATACTATAGCTACTGTCACTACAAGAAAAATACCCATTCAGCCACACTTTTTTTAGGCTACATTTGAAAAGCGTAGCCTATTCATAGAATAGGCTACGCTTTTCCCCGTGTTGCCTTTTTATAAGAGAAAAGGATACACAAATGCGGCATCATTTAAAAAGCGTAGCCTTAGGTATTATAGAAATCACTTATAAAGCGTAGCCGTAGGTTGATATCTATAGGTTCACTTTTCGTATCAAAGGAGACGCTTTTAAAGGGTAGCCTATTTTTTAAGTTTTGGGTGCACTTAAAAAGTGATGCCTAATGTCTCTAGAGCCAAAAACTTTAACACTTAGTAATTTTTTTCCTTGTTTTTCCTGAAAGACCTTAACATTTAGTAAATTAAAACTAAGCAAATTAAACTTCTGAGTCTGAGTCACCTTCATCCTCGAGCAACAAACCCTCCATAGCACCCTCTCACTCTCGGTCTCGATAGCTAACCATCGTCGCCCCCCACTCTCAGTCTCGATAGCTCGCCATTGACCCTCTCACTCTCGGTCTCGCCATTCACCCTCTCAGTCTCGCCATTGACCGCCTCACTACTAGCGGAAACCCTCTCACTGTCGCCGTTGAGAGTCATCGCCTCCTACTCACGACTCACCTGCTCTACTCTCCACAGTGACCGTCGTCATCTCCTCTTCGCCATCGCTTGCACTGATCGTCGCTGTGCGGCCCTCACCATCGTCGGTGTGCGACCGTCACCATCGTCGCTGCGCCGCTCTCACCATCATCATCTCCGTGCTTCTCATCATCGTCTTCGCTGTGCTCACATCATTGAATAGGTATGTATTGGTTTCTATTTGCTTCTGAAATTGATCAGTGGCTTAGGGTTCCTATTTTAGGGGTTTTAATTTGGGGCTTTTAATCTCTGAAATATGGGTCTGTGAACTGTAATTTGATAACATGCATGCTGTTATTGATGAAGATGTGTGGTATTTTAGGGTTTGTGAACTGTGATTCAAATGTCAGCTTCTCATCGGATGCAAAATTAATCATAACTGCTGGAGAAAAGCACTTGAAATTTTGGGTACTTGGATCATCTAGAAGTACACAAATAAATGGAACAAAGGGCAGGTCAGCATCAATAGTGATACATGAAAAGCCAACAAATCTTGCTATTCATAAAGGAAGCTCTTGTATATATATTGCTTCTTCTGTGTGGATAAATAGCAGCTATGATAATTGTAAACAAGCTGGTGATTGCCTTCCAATTTATGCATTGACCAATTCAGGTTTGATTTGGTTCAGAATGAGTCTAAGATTGGCATTTTTGTCGAGATTTTGAGGCATTTGCATTTCTTGAACCAAAATGATTAATTCATTAATATCTCCATTTCTTTCTGTTTTCAGGAATTTTGTACCTTGTTCATTCCAGTTTGTCGCTTAAGAAGTCAGTTACTTTGAAGGTATATCAGTCTGTATCATCTCATAATATGTCAAACCATGTTGAACTTATCTTTTAATAGAGGAAATGGCAGAGGATAAAAGTTTGTTTCATGAGTAACATGCATATAGATTTAAAATACATTTTCTCTGCAGTAATGTTCTAAGTGTAGGCTTGAAATTCCTTATGATGATTCTAGTTTCTAAGATGGCAAACTTCTATTTTGGCCATAACTTAGGCTATCCTAATAATTTATGCCTTGGAATGGAATAAATGTTATTTCTGGGTCTGATTGTGAATTATCTGAAGTGCACAGTTTATATGGTCTTTGTCACTTATTATTTTTACATTATGTACTCTAAATGCATTCAGCAATTCACTTAACAATAGAGTAGAACTGATGAAACCGTTGTGAACCGTACTATATTGAATACGATTATGAAATACTAATACTTATGTTGTTAGTTCCTTGTAAGTTTTCACAATTTTGTAATGATCATTTTCAGGTCCAAAAAGCTTTTGCATTATCAACATCCGGAAAGCTAGTTGCTTGTGCCTGCAACAATGGAGCAGTCCAATTATTTACCCCCATGTCTCTAGAATACCTAGGCAACATATTATATTCAGAGGAAACAGCTATTGAACAGGATTTTCAAAAGCTGCTTGCTCTGCCTGATGCTGTTGCATGTCAGTTTTCAGGCTTAGAAAAGCTTGGTGAGTGCTATATATTCAATTTAATAAATTTAATATATTCCTGTATTTCACATTTACATATTCTCTACTTCATACCCTACAGCGGTCATTTATGGAGATCATAGTCTCTACATCTGGGACATCCATGATGTGAATCAGGTAAATAAAATGTTTGTCAATATAATCATGATGAATTTGGTTACCTATTCATGGATCACGATATATTAACTTCTTGCTATCAAGGTTTGTATAAGTTAGTTGCTGACGAAGAAAAAACTTTTCCGAGTATCCTCTAGGCCATAAGGTGCCGTGTAAATTAATATTGGTTAATGCTGAAAAGCGAAAATCCTTTCCTTAATTTCCAGCCTGCCAGATGTTTTGTGCTAGTTTCACATTCCTCATGCATATGGGATATCAAGAATCTATGCTGTGAAAACATCCATGATCCGTCCCTAGCATGCACTGCTCGAGGTTGCTTTGGGGGAGTTTCTTTTGCAACATGCTCTGCTGATGGTACAATTAGGCTGTGGGATCTCTCTTTGCAATCTTACATTCCTTTCTATTGCTGCAGTAAGTGCAGGAACTTTTGAACGGGATGCAGTTAAGGCAAATCTTTCAAAATCAGGATTTCGGTCACTCGCTGTTAGTTCAGATGGAAAGCATCTAGCTGCTGGTGATTGCAGAGGAAATCTCCATATATATAACCTCCAAACTTCAGATTACACATGTTTTCAGGTTGAGTTCCACATGAGTTCATTTTGAAACTGTCTTGCAGTAAACTATATCTGAAGGTATTCTGCACATTACTTTTTATGGTCACTTATGTTGTCCACATCATTTCAGGGTGCTGATGATGCAGAGATTCTTACATTAAGCTTTAGCCAGGACATGTATGATGACATTGCAAAAAACAGCTACTCTAAGAGTAAATATTTATAATTTACTTTTTTAATTTATCAATTTCTCCACTTTAATTAACAATCAAATCCTTGTATACACACCCGTATACACACTTCTGATATGTCAAGGTAAACTATATAATTATTTTAAACATGTTTTGAGACTTCACTCAATAATTAATTTTAAGTATTGGTTGTTGAATAGCTTAGTTGTTATTAGATTAAGAAGCAGTTACGTTCACACGGTCATAGCCTCCATTTTTCTTTGTTTGACTTCATGACTTTTATGTTAGTCCAAGTCTTACACACGGTCCATTTCTTTCAGATTAATATAAAATAATATGAAATATGAACATGAAACGTTTTTTCTTTTCATGATGTCACCGTTTTTTATAAGATTATATTCATTCATGCAATCATCTATCTATATTATTTAATTAATTAATGAATTTGTGTGGTTTCTTTGTAGGAAAGGGAGATTTAATAACATGTTCTAAGCAAAAGAATTCAGAGTTATTTCACACGGTTCTTGGAGGCTTAGGACAATTTGGAGTTATAACAAGAGCAAGAATTTCTCTTCACCCAGCACCCACAAAGGTACGTTTTCATTTTAAAAAATATAAAAAAATCATTTATTTTTAATTTTATCTTTTTTAAATTAAGATTTAAAGCTTAAATTTAAAAATTTAAAATTTAAAGTTAAAAATAATTTCAAGAAAATAATTTATAATTAATTGACAGAAAAAATTTAACTATCTAATTGACAGAAATCTGATTGTTTGACATCTCCATTGTAGAAATCTAGGTAGTCATCTATAAAAATGGGGACATTGTAGTTACTTATACCCCTTTTGAGTAAAACTACAATTTTTCCCTCAGTTGCTGATTCTTATGGTAATATTCTTCTGAGACTGGAGTTGATTTCTTGAATAGGTGAATGATTTAATGTGTTATGTGTTTAATATTGAAACACTTTTTGTTTTGAAAGTTTTTGTAGATAAATTTAACTTTGATGAATTTTTGAGTTTGTGCTATTAATGCTGCTGCATTCTTGTACCAGTTACATCAATTTCTGAATGTGATATATGCTCAATGTGTGAGTTTAAACTGTGATTGCTGCTGAAGCTTTATTCCTATTTGCACTTCATGGTTGGAGTCAGTTATGAGTAATTCATTGAATTAATGCTACTGCAAGCATAATAGTTGTTGTTTAGAAATGATCATTGCAGGTTGAATTCAATAAAGAAATATTGATCTGAGTCCATTATTTTTATCCCTTTCTGCTATCGTAGTGCTGTATTTTTGCTCTTGCTAAATTTTAGCTCAGTTTTTGAATTCCTATGAAGCTATGTATATGGTTTTTGTGAGTTTAAGTGTATATGGGTTCATAGGAAAGTTAATTTGTTTGACTGCGCTTGCTGCCCCTATTTGAATATGCATATCAGCTCATATGAAATTATGGTTGCTGCTTTGTCTGAAGTGTTTTGAACTCATATGAGCTGTATATTGCTGCTCTGCTACTCTAGCTTAATGTTATCTGAATCATATGAATTTACTGTTCGCTGTATCTGTTTGAATTTCTCTAAATTCATATGAATTGTTGTTTGCTGCTGTTTTAATTTGGGAACGCTCAATTTACTACCGGAATGCTGTCAAATTTTTCTAAAATCTTTATGGTATCAATTTCCAATTGCTGCTCTTCTGCCGTGATCATGTTATTTTTTTAGTATATATGCTTTCTTGGCTTACTATGACTACGTGTTCCATTTAATTTTTATAATTACGAATGTCATTATGAATATTTTTTTAACTACTTATCTATATAATTATGCAGGATAACAATGAAGATTAAGCAATGAAGAGTAAGCTGACTATTATTGTGGTTTTTTGGCTAAGATAGAGTGCTATTTAGGATCTTTACATGTATGGTTGACTAATGATTTTTATTAGAAGATACCTTTATTGGCCAAGTGATATTATGGTTTTGATATGGCTATGCTTACTTTAATTTGAGTTGTATGAATTTTTACATTTAATTTCATTCTAGTACTTTTGGATCAATGTTATAAATATATTTTGGTTTGAGACAATTTTTATTATATAAAGAAATTATTTAGTATCATTATGTTTTTATTTTTATTTTGTAATATTCAATTCATTTATACATGTAATCATATTAACTATTATGTTGTATTAATAATTATTAGATAATTATATATATATACAGAAGAAAAAAAAGACCAAAGGCTACACTTATATATACAGTAGCTATAGTATAGAAAAAAAAATGAGACCTAAGGCTACGCTTATATACAGTAGCTATAGTATACAGAAAAAAAAAACGAGACCTAAGGTTAGTATATCAAAAAAAAAAAAGAGGGACCTAAGGCTACGCTTATAAAAAGTAGCTATGGTATACAATGGGGCTACGCTTTACAAGTGATGCAGTAGCATTGAAAAGCGTAGCCTATTCTGGAAGAATGAAAGCTGAAAAGCGTAGCCTTTGGTCCTGAACAGCATCACTTGAAAAGCGTAGCCTATTCCCAAACGCCAAAAGCGTAGCCCTTGGTGTAGAAAAGCGTAGCCTTTGAGAATAGGCAACGGCCGAATAGGAATCACTCTAAAAAGCGTAGCCGTAGCCCAAAAAACGTAGCCGTAGCCTAAGGCATCATTTTTTTTCATTTTTGGCTACACTTTTCAAGTGTACTTGAATGGGTGTTTTTCTTGTAGTGTGTATAGTGTAGCCTTAGATCTCATTTTTTTTTTCTGTTTGTATATATATATAATTTTCTAATAATTATTAATACAACATAATAATTAATAATATGATTACATGTATAATAATTTTTTTTATTTAAATAAATTGAATATTATAAAATAAAAATAAATACATAATTATACTAAATAATTTCTTTAAATAATAAAAATCTCAGTGCAGGACTTATGTAGCAAAAGGCATCCAAGCTTTTCAAATATGACAAAGGTTGCACTCCCTGAGGAATCAATAACTTTCACCTTAATTCTATACCTGTTTTTATAATATATACAAATGATAATCAACATAAATAAACCTCATACCAACACTATAACTTCAAGGAAAACAAATCAACATGCTTTGAAGACTTTTCACAATAGTATGACCCAAGCTTCAGAACAACTTCAATGCCACATCTACATTGAGCAACAAACCAATCAGATCCACCAATCACTCCCATAATTGTACCATACACAGCATAATCACCATCCTAAAAGAAAAGTAACAATAAAAAGGGCATTAGTATTTTAATTTGGACTTGAACAATGAACATAAAAAGAAAGTGAAAAATAATAAAAAATGACTAACCTCTTTACATTCCTTCAATTCTCCAATTGTCTTCCGAGGTGTAATCTCGAGAAAATCTTCCGCAAGTGAGTAATCGTGATCACGTTTTTTAGCACTATTTGATTTCAAAGATCATATAAAGAAAGCAAAATTTTAGATATTATGTAAAGGAATATAGCAATACTTAAAATAGAGTTGTTGTACAACAACAAAAAATATTCACTAATCCTTCGGCAAGCTTTAACTATATCTGACTCTGGGAATTGAGCACCACCTCGAATGTCCTATCACCATAAATAAAAGCAAATAACTCAGCCTCACTAAATGGAAGTAGAAAGAGGGAATTTGGATGCACAAAGTATACCTTGCTATAGTACCGCTTCAGCAACATTTCCTTTGCCACCCTGCACATGCCACAAAAATAGAGTAAATTTGACATGACCTGTTACCAAAATCATAAGAAAGAAGTAACATTTATTTTTACAAGACAACATAGTGTTTTAGGTATAGAAAAAGAATCTTGTTACACAACCACTCAGTCCAAGATGGTTCTTTGCATAGAGGTGAAACAAGTATCAAACCAAGTACACGTTGTCTATACTTCATCTATTGTAAACATAAAAACATTAGAAAAATTGAACGATCCATCATTGAAACTCTAATGTAATTTAAAAAGGGGAGAGGCTGCATAGCACCAACATAATAACTTACAGCAAATAAGGTAAGAATGTAAGCCCCGGCAGCTACTCCCATCGCCAAGGATAGACTTGTATTACAATTCAGCTTCACCTTACCAATAGGAGGCTTTACCCAACGAGTCACACTAATCTGCGCAAATACAAAAGGGGAGACGTCAGAGATTGAAGATCACTTTCGGATACTCGAATGAATGTGAGATTTTCTACCATGTCATCTATATCTGGAGTTACAATGACACGCTTGCTGATCTCCCCAATTGCGCAACAATGTTTCTCACCAGTATTCATAACAGCAACATCTTGAGCAAATGTACAATCTGAACCGGGGGAAACCTGCAACCATTTTGGAATCAATTCAGTAACATTGTGTCACTGAGCATCTATATCACATGACTTTGGAATTTGACCATGCTTCGACCTTGTTTTCTTTACAAATTAGTTTTTCCGACGCCTTATCAAAGTACATTCAATACTTGAAAATTAAGAAAAGGAATTGAAAAACCAACACCAAGATTATATCATGCAATTTATATAGGGAATGCAATACTTACATCATAAAGTGTACTGCCAAGCTTCAGTTTGATAGCACCACTCTTGTATACAAGCATTTTGCCCATGAGGCCAGGTGGTAGTTCATTCAACTTACAGGGCTTCACTTTTTTCATGGATCCTTGAGGTTTAGAAGAGCTCTCACTGCCATCTTGGCTTCCAGAAGAAGCTGATCCTATAATCGCTGGCAAAGCTGCTGGTAACTGGATCAAGAACACACTTGTCTCCAGGTTTTCCTCCTACCATCAAATTGCTCGTCAGAAAACTACTATAATCATTAATAAATTCAATTTCATAAGTTTCAGTTCACTTACCAAAAGGCCAAGCTCCTTTGCTGGATTTGTTGAATTTTCATCGAAGGTTCTGGATTCTGCAGCAATTGCATGGCCTGCAGCAGTGATACAAACAAAATTAGAAATCGCTCAGAGTTTCAATCTTCAAAGGTAAACAATATTAACATACTATTCATATGTGAAAATCAAAGAAAGAAAGGCACAGTTACGGCAACAATATTGAAGAGTGTGATAGGATTAATGTTAATAACTCAGTGTAGTACTATGCCTATAACATCAAGAAATCATCATTAATTCATTGGGGTGATACCGAATTGTTTTCTTTGTGCTATTAACCTTAACCCAGTTTGAAGGAACCTTAACATCAGTCTCCAACTGTAGCCAAAACAAATTTAGGGGTAATTAAAATTTATTCTTAACCAACCATTTATTCTTTCAAAACAAACTTTCTTTGAATCACTCCAAATTCATTAATTTGAGACACAGATTCGAAACACTACATATATTATTTTCTTCCCTTTTTTCTTTTGGTGATAAAACAATAGGTGAAACAATTACAAATTTGCAAACCATGGATGCTTACAAGGCAACAAACAAAAAATAATTCAAATGTTTCAAACTGTAACCTCTATCAAATGAGTAATTCCAGAAACACTCATGAATTCCAAATTCCGCATTCCAAGGCGCTTGCGATACAAGCCGATCAATGAATTTAATTGTTCCTCTTCCATTTGAAAAGCTTTCCGAGCTCTAGTAACCTATTCATACTAATAATATCAACAATTTCATATTGAAGTGCAAAGTATAAAACGAAGCCCAAAAGGAAGTAAATTAAAAGGACAAAGGCAAACCTCTGGAAATTGTGCCTCAGATGCAATGATCAAATTTTTTAGATCGCCTTGATCAGCAGATTCTTTGTTTAAAGAAGACAACATTTTTGTAGCATTGGCAATAACACTATCAGAGGAGGCAGTTAGAATCAGTCTACTCAACAGATTAGAACGCAAATTATTGTTTTCCTCCTCGCGTATGTTAAGTTGCTGAAGCTGTTTTTCAGCTGACAAAATAGCTTGAATAACTGCAACAGACTTTGGAAAGACAAAATGATTCAAGCAATCAATACCAACTATCTAGCAGATTAAGAAACCTTTTGGGGTCATTTATACCCATAAAATAGGATATACAAATAATCCAAATGCCTATAGCTTTTAGAGTGCTTATTGTTCTTAAATTGAACATGGACCAAATAATCAGATCAAAAGATAGGAGCCTAGTTGTGTGCCCAAGCAAATAACATTATTACATGATCTACAGAATATGCTCAGCTCTTTTTACTTTTCCCTCTCTGTTGTAAACTGAGAATGTCAAAGAAATTATATAGGGGATATAGACAAATGATTAAATGATGAACATGATAAATAAATCAATGGTCCAACAAGAAGTCATTTATCACCTCAACTGGCTTAGCATTGCACTATTCTTGTAACCCCGCGTTGTAAATCAGGTGCTCGGCTTAGATTTGTCAAAACCAAAGAAACTATGTCCTCTAACATATAATTTTCAGTACATGTCCTCTAATTATTGCTTTTCTCTTAATCAATACTATTCAGATTTAGAATCAATATGTCATCATTCTCTGTTATTCAGATTCACAACACCAACAAGAACAATTAAAAGTTACACAGCAACAACACCAATAATTAAATCACAATAACATAATAAAAACAAGAAAAAAACAATAACAGATGGAATTCGTACTCAGATGCAGGACAGAACTCAAACCAAGATGAGGGAGAGGGAGCAGTGGAGCACAGGCGACGGAACTGGAACAAACAACGGCAGTGGAACAGAGGCGACGCAACGCAATGATAAAGACAAGTTGCGACGGCGCTGGAGCAGTAGGAGCGGGGACGGCGGCTGGCCCAGATTCGACGGCGGCGACACAGCTTGAAAAAGAGAACAGTGGCTAGGATTTTTCTTTGAGAGAGAGAAGAAATTCAATGTCTCGGTGAGTGGTGAGCGACGAAGATGAGGAGCGGAGATGGTGAGTGGTGAGCGAAGGTGAAGAAGATGAGGATCGGCACGGTGAGTGGTGAGCGATGGTGAGAAGACGAAGGAGAAGGGCGACGGTGAATGGGGGTGAGCAAATGTGAAGACGAAGGAGAAGGGCGACGGCGAGTGGTGATGGCGTGAAAACGGCGTGAAGCAGAGAAGGAGCGTGTTTTTGGAGGAGAAGAACGAGGGTTTCCAAAAAAAAAAACCACATTCATTTAAGTATAGGTGAATATCTTAGGCATCACTTCTGAAGCGCACCCAAAACTTAGTAAATAGACTATCCTTAAAAAACGTTCTCTTTGGTACAAAAAGTGTATCCATAAATATCAACATACGGCTACGCTTTATGAGTGATTTCTATAGTATTTAAGGCTACACTTTTTAAATGATGCCAGAATTGTGTTTCCTATTCTCTAAAAAAAAGACAACACCGAGAAAAGCGTAGCCTATTCATAGAATAGGCTACGCTTTTCAAATGTAGCTTAAAAAAAGTGTGGCTGAATGGGTATTTTTCTTGTAGTGCTAGCCAATGGGTTGCTGCATGTACAAGGCGGGATTCGAATCCCCGACACTTGCTTAAGCGGACTAGTGAGTTAACCACTAAACCAATCCAACTTAGTTTAATGAAGGAGAATATATTTGCATTAGTGAAACACGTGTGTAATGAAAATAATTTTTATTGAGTTTGAGTTAGCTTGATTAGATTTAGTTGCCAACAAAATTTAAATGTGTAACAAGATTGATGTCTATGCATTCAAATCAAAAGAAAAACGAGGAAGCTATATAATATTTTTATATATTTAAAATTTTTTAATTAAAAACCTAAATCTCTTTTATGGTATCTAAAATTTACTCATAAAATTTAAAAATAAAAGGTAAATTTATTATATATCTCTAATTTTACAATAAAAATGTGCCATATATTAATTTTTTTATTGTAATTGGAATTAAATTTTTTTCTCTAAAATTAAGGAATTCTTCTCTCCTCCTTACTAAATTTACAACTAAAATATGTCACGTGTCACTCTCTTATTGTAATTGATATTAAATTTTTCCTTCCAAAATTAAAGAATTCTTCTCTGCCTCTTACTAATTTTACAACCAAAATGTGCTACATGTTACTCCTCATTGCAATTGAAATAAAATCTTTTCCTCAAAAATCAAAGAGTTCTCCCCTCCTCCCTCTTTCTTTCTCTATTTCTCTCATTCCTTCAACCATTCTATCTATTTTATATATCATTATCAATATCAATGACTAATTACTAATTTGACAATCAAAATGTGCAACATTACATTCTTTAATTGCATTAAAATTAAAATTGAAATATTCAAATTGAAATTAAAATATATCTATATTATGTATCATATATATTACTATCTAATTTAATAATCAAATGTGTCACATGACACTCTCTTATTAAAATTGAGAGAAAATATTTTTTTTCAAAATTAATAAATTCCCTTCCTAAATTCTCTCATCTACCTCTCTCCATTTTTTTATTTCTCTTTACTATTTTTACTCTATATATAATTTATATTTTATATTAGTAATTTGACAAATCAAAATATGTCATCCGATATTTTTTTACAATTAAAATAAAATTTTTTCTTCCAAAATTAACAAACTCTCACTCTCACTCTCATTCTCATTCTTCATCTTTATCTTTCTCTCTTTTCTTTCATTTTCTATTTTTTCTATCTTTCTGTTCTACAGAAAATAAAATTAACAAAATAATATCATTTAAATAAAAACTATTATTATTATTATTATTATTATTATTATTATTATTATTATTATTATATCATAATTTTTTAGTTTTTTATTTAGTTTTAAATTTTTACCATTTTTTAATCTATATTTTCATTTTTCTTCTTTCAAATATTTATTACATATAATTTGAAGAAAATACTAATGTTATAATTAAAAGTTAGAATCAAGATTCAATTGTTTTAAAAAATTAATTTTTAGTTAATTTTATAACTATCAGTATAATTTTTTCATGCTAATATCTAATTATATTTTTATATACATAAAAAAATATTATTTTTAAATAGTAAGTATAAAAATTAATTATTTCTATTTGTGCAACAGACTTAATATCTAATTAAATATAAAAGTATATACGTTAAATTATTTTAAATTTTAGACAACAAATATTAAAATTAATTATTAATAAAAAATTAGACTTTTTCGTATAAAAATAATAATTAAAAATCTTATTATTTGATCTTTTATCTATAGATACCTTAGTTTTCTTAATCAAAGACTTTTGTCAACCTACGATTTTTTTTTTTTATAAAATTAGTTTGATTTTATAAATCTTTTGTGCTATATATAATCTATACTGTCAGAACAAATTTGGATCGTAATTTTAAAAAAATTATATTTCCATAATGTTATTACGAATAAAAATACTAATTTTACTTTAATTACTGCAACAATTAATTAATACTAAATAAAATAAAATCTGACTTTTTTTTATGTTTTTAGCATTACCAATACTTTAAATACTTATATTTAATCATTTATCAAGTATAGTAAATAACACACATTAATTTGTTCATCTCCTCCCCTACTCCTCCCTCCACCTCCCGCTCCCCATTCTTTTCTTTCTTTCTCTCTCCATTACTATCAATTAATATTAACTTTTTCTACTATATAATCTCAAACATTACAAAAAAATATTTTATTATTTTTCTTAATACAATATATTCTTTAGTAATTTGGAAAATTATTTTAAAACGAAAAGAGTATATCAATCACCATCGTTATGTCCTTTTTAATGTATTTTCTTTCCTTTCCGCACTCCCATTTTTCAAATTATGGCGTCTCCAATAAATTATAAATTTTGTCTCAATTTGTATACTGTTTAAATTTAAAGGAAAATAATTTGTCTAAAAATCCACCCGTTAAAATCCGTCCCGGTACGGGAGCGGGTAATTACCCGCCCCGAACGGATAGGGGCGTGGTAGGTACCCGCGGGTTCGGGTAGTGTTACCACCCCTAATTTGAGTTAATGAAGGGCGGCTAATATAAAATACATAACTTTGCTTGTGACGACTTGACCATGAAATTAAGTTGGTACATGCAGCCCACTACAGATTGATCTATCGAGTGTAGGTAGGGTTATCAAAAATTGTCATTGGTGTACTTAGTCTAAATGAGTAGGACGCATGTGGCTGCTAATAATATGCAAAATAAGATTACAAGACATATCTACTTGAATACCCTTCAACCTTGTAAGACTATAAATACATGATGATGATGATGATATCGCCATGCATAAGGAAAATTGTAGTCTCATATCACTCACAAAAAAAGATTTCCTAATAATCATATCATATCATAAGATGAAGCCAATTTTGTTTGCAATAATATTCTTGATTTTGGTTTCGGTAATGTTCCTTCCCCCCTCAACACTTGCAGCTCCAGTAGTAGGAAAGCGTAAGAACTCTTATCTTATCTCCTTAATCATTTATAGAATGTTAAAGGATATAATCATTATTTAATTTTAGAAAATACAAAATTTTATTAAAAACCAATTTAGGATCTATTTAGGAAGTTTTAAAAATTAATTTTCTAAATTTTTAGTTATAAAAAATAGTAATATTAATATCTAGTGTAATTTTTAAAATTAAGTTGTAGTTTTCTAAAAAAATTTTTAAATTTTTATAAAGAAATTTAAAAAAATAACTTCTCTCGTAATAAAAAGTTCACATTTCTTTTAAAATAAATATTTTTAGAACTAAAATATTAAATACAAAATAATTTTTTAATATAAATATTTATTATTTAAACTATTTTTTTAAAAAGAGTTTAATTAAAATGTTGACTTAAACTGGACCTTAAAATATGAATTTTATTAGAAAATAATATTAGAGAATCAACAGTTCTATTATAAAAAAAAAGAAAGAAAATTAATTAATATTAATTTAAATATAAGAAAAAAAATTGTGAATGGCCTGTAATTTTTCTTATATATATATATGCAGGTGGTGATAAGAAAGAAGCATATAGAAGAGGAGGAAGAAGAGCTCCTAATTCTTATATCGAAAATAATCGATATGAAAGAGGAAGAGTTGGAGGAGTACATGCACCTCCTAATCCTGTTCCCTTTGTTCCTAGACGTCCCTATAGACGAACAACTCCGAATCCACATGGAAGATGTAATCCATACAATCGTTTTTGCTCTCCACCACCTAATAATTAAGCATTTAACACTTCATTAATTAATTGAGGTCAAAGAAGAAGCAATAATAATTCATATATAAAGTGTTTCGTTTTAATTTGTGTGCCTTATATCCAAGGGAGTCACTCACATCGCCTAAAACGTCTTTTTTTTTAAGGTTTTTTTTAATAATTAAAATTTAATATATATAATTGATTAAATCGTATTATTTTTGTTAAAATTAGACTAGACAAATTGATTTGACCAAAAAAATAATGAATTAAATTTTGAACTGGTCTAAATTAATATTATTTTTTATAAAAAATAACTACAATGTCCTATTATAAAAAATGACTAAAATACTTCTATTATATATATATTTTGAGAATCCTAAATTCTAATTCTTTATTTTTCTGTTGTCATAGGGTTAGAATTTTGAATTTTCAAAACTATATATATATATATATATATATATATATATATATATATATATAATATGAGTATTTTAATCATTTTTTACAATAAGAATATTGTAATTATTTTTTATAAAAAATAATATTAATTTAGACTAATTTAATATTTGATTCATTTTTTTTGTTCAAATTAATTTGTCTAACCTAATTTTGACAAAAATAACGCAATTTAATCGATTATATGTGTTAAATTTTAATTATTAAAAAACATTTTAAAAAAGACGTTTTAGGCTCTTTTATATAGTGACTCCCTATATTCCAAATGCGTAAACTTGTAATATATTAACTAGCCAGGCCAGTAGAATAATCGACCTCATTGTACCTTTTTCTAATTACTGTGAAAGAGTGGTGTAGCGTCTTAGCTTTGATGAGCTTCTTGTAAACTTAATAAGTTAATAGCTAGTGCCTGTGAAATAAAACCATATATTGGCCTTCCATTTTCAGAGGTTAATTAGTTGGCTTTTTCTTTCTTGTTTAATTAATTAATCTAAAATATATTAGCTTGAGATCATTAAGATTTCTTCCAAAATTTCGTTTTTGTATAATTGTATTGGCAAATCAATACCCCTACTTTCTGCTACTTAGATTTCCTTTTCTCCTGTGGAGCATATAGATATATATAACTAAGTCATCATCAAATAAAATAAAATTACATCTGTTCCAAAATTTTACTTTTAAATATTGGTATGTAAAACCAAGAGCATTACTTTCTGCTACTACCTAGATTTCCTAACTGATGATCAATTAAAAAGAAATAGTTGTCGTAGAAAATTATTGCTAGCTAGTCGCCAATAATTCTTCATCTATACGTGAAGTCACTAAAAATAGCATATATTTCATTGTCAATATACTTTTTAATATAAATTTCGCTGTACTTTGTCAAGTCTTCTCTCTATATATATTTGATAGTCCTGCTATATTTGGCCATCACATTTGACCACTTTATTGTTGTAACACATGTGTATCATACCTTCAAATTCCACAACGTATAAATATAAAATAATTTAAGAATAAAAAAAAACTTTCATTGAATTTCAATTTATAGTGTCGTGTTGTATCATTTGAACTCGCGTATAGTTAACTTTTTATGTGAAATTAATAGTTAAAAAATTTTAGAGCATAATTTATTCAAATTTACTAATTATCTAATGATTTTCAGTTATTAACTTTACATAAAAATGACTGTACATGAGTATTTATCTATTTTACAATATAACTGTGTAGAAGAATCATAACCATTCAATCACTGAGTGGAAAGAAAAAGTTTGATTATTAGTATAAAAGTTTCAATGTTGTCGAGCAATATAGTAATGTCTCTATCTAAATTTATGTAGAAATTGACTTGTTCTTAGTAAGGTACTGAAATTCCACAAGTAGAAAATGACACAAAAGAGGAAAATTATTCAAATAATTAATATTAGTTTAAATTTCATCCAATCCCAAGCCTAGCTACACTATCCTTAATAAATGATTTTATCTAACAAATTGGGATTAAAGTATCATTTAAGGGGACATATTTAAAATGTCATTATTGACCAGTCATGTATGTGAATGTCACTGACCAAGTCTTCTTCTAAGCTCTAATTTATTTATTATGTTTATTTAATTAGACTTAACATCTACATGCATTATTGGATTTCTTCCCTCCCCTCCATACCCGGGTTTTGGGCAATATAAATACACAACAGCATAGCATGTATAGCCAAGCAAAAAGAGAATATAAGTGACAACATATATATACACTACAATAGTAGTTTCCATTAATCACCATGAAAGCCATTTTCATTGCATTCCTACTCTTGGCTTCCATGGCCTTCCTACCCTCTTCAACTCTAGCAGCCCGTGAACTGGTAGCGGTTAAAGGTAAAAACACACTCTTTAAGTACTTTTTAATTGTTTGAAATATAAATATTTATATGTTTTTTCTTATCGATTTAAGTTTTTTTAAAAAAATAATATTATACATTTTTAAAAGGTATGAGTCCTATACATGATGTAAGGTGTTATGATTTATTTTGATCTCGAAGTACTTAAGAATTTCTTGTCTAATACATGTATCAGCACCAAAATTTCGTTCTATTATTTTTGTCTAACCGTTTTCCCCTCACTATTGCTTAATTGGTATGATGCTCCCATAAAGACGAGTAAAAAGTCTTTTTATAAAGACGCTTACGTTTATTATTGAACGTATTAATGAATTGATTATTTTTAAATTTCTTAACAAATTAGAATAAAATCGATTTTTTTATAACAATAACAATAAATCCAATTTTTTTTAGAAATTTAATTGTATTTTTAAATTTTTAGGGATTTAAATGTCCGCAAAATAAAAAATTAGGGATATATTTGTCTTTTTATTAAAAAATTTAAAGATATTGGATTTATTATTGTTGTTATAATAAACCGATTTTATTCTGATTTATTAAAAAAATAAATTATTAACCAGTTTAATAAAAATGTCCAATAATAACATGACATATATAAACGTTTTAAAAAAAAAACATTTTTACTATCTTTATTAAAGTAGTCTCCATATCTTTTTGTTGAATTAGTTAACATAATTGTGCTGTGACATATAATTTGAAGATATGGTTGTCATTTGATATAAAATGATTATTCTAAGTATAAATTATGGAGAGTGTAGTAATGAATGCAGGAGAGAAAGCAGCAGTATACGTAGTTGACCCTAATAACCCAAAGGGGCCTGCTATTAAATGTCCACCAAATACGCCTTATGAAAGGTGCCTCAACCCGCCAGCTCCAAAATGTAACAAAGTGTACAGTCGTGGCTGCAAATGATGACCATCAATGAAAATTATCGATCCATATAACTCACATACAATTGTTTTAATGTGAAATTGATAATTGACATATTTAATTAAATTATTATTTAAGAATTATCAATTATCAATTTTATATGAAAACAATTGTACGCAAGTTTCTATTGTATACACATATCTATGAAGACCAATAAATTGGATTTTATCACTCATGGATCGGAGTGATGAAGCAGCTTTCATTATTAGTCTATATAGTAATATGTAAATAATAAAACTCTCTTGATGATGAGTTTAATGTCAGATTTCAAAATCTAGTAGAAAATGACATAAGAAGATCAGAAGAAAATTCTTCAAACAATGAGTCAATGAATCCCAAAGCATACATATAGTGATGGATATTCTTGATTAATGATTTTATGTTTTATCTAACAAACTTGGACGCTTTAAATTAGTAGGGACCTGATAAAAATATCTAACAAATCTCTACACATATATGCACACAATCTTAATTAAGTTCATTCAAGTGATGGCAAAAGAGATAATACAGTAAACTATTTTTCATTGCTCTATATATGTTAATTAAATTATGGAACTAAATTTCAACAAACAACAATAAATCTTGTATAAAGATTTGGAAATTGTTACTGTGGGTAACCGGAGATTAATAATACGGATAGCGTTTGGCGGCCCAAGTGTGTGAGGGAGGAGAACTCCGGAAAGGTCCGCAACTCGGGAGGCTCCGTCCGACTTGTGCTCGAGAGGGAATGGGGGGTGGTACCTGCAAGGACACTCCGATGCCTAAGTTAGCAAGAGTGTAAGCAGGTCTTAGAGAGTATTGGACTTAGAGATACCTGAAGGAGTGTCAGGGTATTTATAGAGGCGAGCCAATAACCACCGTTGGTGTAGTGCCATATCTTTAGGGTGGTAACCGTCCCTATTATCTTGGGGAGGTTAAGATATGGCTTTATGAGGCGGTTAGAGAGATTTTAGGGGCGGTTACTCATTTGAATGAGTGTTTATCTGCCAGCTAATCTCGCATCCGACCTCTTCTGACCAAGTCGTGGTTGATACCGACTTCTTACGTGAAGGCCGGTACTTAGCTAGGCTCTAATCCTTTGGATTAGGCCTTTTAGTTGGACCTGGGCCTTTGTATTGGGCCAGGGTATGAACAGTGCCCCTACTTGAGCCCAAATTTCCTTTAAAGTTTGGGTTCAAGTATTCAACTCGGGTGCGTAGTCGACTTGTTTGAAAGAACACGGATCTTGGGAACCGACGTGATTTTCGCGACTTTTGGTTTCTGACAGTTACGTCAATTCAAGCGTCGTGTCCGTTGAGGGATCATTTAGGGATTGAGGGCTTTGGTAACGGTGCAGTCTCATTAATGACTGCCTCGCTTTTTACCATTATGCCCCTTAGCCTTTTTTTTATAAATACTTTCCCTCTCTTTCCATTTTCCGTTTCTGCAATCTTTCAAACTTTCTCTTTATCTTGTTCGTATTGCATCCTTGTGTTCGAAGACTTATGCCTTTCACCAACCTCCATTTTTGGATAAAGGTTAGTTTTGCTTTTTCCATGTCATGCTTTATGTTTGCATGTTTTGTTTTGAGAGTAGATAGATTGACCTGTAGATTCTAGTTTCGAATCTCTCTTCTTTAGTGGCCGTATTTTTTGATTTTCTTTTTTCTTTTTCCTTTTTGTAGGTTTTCTGCCACTTTCTTCTTTATATAAAAAATGGCTTCTGTAGACATTCTTTCTCAGTGGGTTGACGATACGGTCCTTGGGGAGGAACCGTTGGTTGACGCTGAGTTCATCACCCATCTTCGTACTCATCATAGGCTCTGTACTTCGGATGAGGACGAGCCCAAATATGAACTGATAATCCCGGGTCCTGAAGACCGGGTCTGTTTTGGGAGAGTTGATGAGGCGGCCCCTCACTTTTTCTTTATGTATGAATGCATGATCACCCGTTTGGGTGTTTTTCTTCCTTTCTCAGATTTTGAGATATCCGTTTTGCACCACTGTAAGGTTGCCCCTACTCAACTCCATCCCAATTCTTGGGGTTTCTTGAAGATTTACCAGTTTATAAGCCACGCTCTGGACTTCCCGACTTCCTTGAGAATCTTCTTTTATCTTTTCCATATGACTAAGCCCTTTAGTGGGCTAAATAACAAACAACAATGGGTATCCTTCCGAGCCATTCAAGGTCGGAGGATTTTCACCCTTTTTGACGAATCCTTCCACGACTTCAAAAACTTCTTCTTCAAGGTTCAAGCTGTAGAGGGTCACCACCCCTTTTTTCTGGACGAGCATTCCTCCCCTCGTTTTCCCCTTTACTGGCTGCCAGCCACCCCTTGTGAAAAGATTGGTCTAGATGACCTAGACGAGGTGGAGGCGGCCATTGTGGGGTTTTTCCGAGAAGCATGGGGGAAGGCCCCATACTTAGATACGAGAAAAATCCTTCAGGGGACGTCGACTTTTGTTCAATCTTGCATAGGTAGCGCATGCATTTCCTATTTCCGAGTTGTATTTCACCGACTTGTTTTTTGCCGACTTGTTTTTACCGACTTGTGACTTAATTGTGTCTTTTGTAGATATGGCAAAAAAGAATGCTCAGGAGGCTTACCAAAGGGTCCAGGAAAATAAGGCCAAGTCCCGGACTAGGTCCGGGGGTGGCAAGGCGGTCGTCTCTCCTCCTCCTCCTCCTCCTCCTCCTAGAAATGTCGGTACTCCCTCTCAACCTATTATCATCTCTTCCTCCTCAAGTTTGGCTCGACCACTCCCTTCTGCCCAATTGCTCTCCGAGCCGGAGAAGAAGAAGCGCAAGACTTCAGAGTCTGGCCCTTCTTGGGAAGGTGGTGTTAAGGCGGATGCTCAAGCATTCGTCCGAAAGAACATCTATCCTCTTATAAGTATGGATGATGCTTCTGTTCGGAACCACCTTACCGCTCTGGCCGAGGAGAGCTTTAGGGCGGCGGGAGTTTGTGGCAAACTTTTGGATATCTTCGAGAAGACTCCCCTCAGCTCCTTGGGGACTACCTCAAAGGTTGCGGAGCTGGAGGAGAGGCTTCTTTTGTTTGAAAAGCATCAAGAGGAGTTGAAGGAGGAGAGGGATAAGTTGAGGAAGGAGAGAGACATCCTCCGGGAGAGGGAGAACCAGCTGCGAGCCCAATGTACCATGGAGGTAAATCTAAGGAAGGCAGCCCAGGAGAGTTACCAAAGCCTATTTAAAGATATGGTGGAGGTGAAGAAGGATCTGTTGAACTCTCGGAATGCTTATGCCGACTTGGAGGACTCTATCGCGGATGGCGCCGAGGAGTCTTGGAGAATTTTCCTTGAGCAGGTCAGGGTTATTGCCCCCGACTTGGATCTTTCTCCATTACATCCTGACAAAGTGGTGATTGACGGCGCCATTGTTGATCCTCCTCAACCTGAGGTCCTTTCCGAGTCAGACCTAAAGACTCGGGGGCAGAGGATTACAGAGTCTCCTCCTCACTCGAAAGACGCTCCGAGTTCTTCGACCCTTGCTCCGACTTCCTCTTTGGCTCCTCCTCCCGGTCCTGGTGGTGTTCCTCCTGGTGGTGGTGATTCCTCTACTCCGTCCAAGAAATGACTTCTTTTATTTTTGTGGCTATATGGGGGCCCGGCCTGTGGGTCCCCCCCTTTTTTTTTTTAAACTTCTATTTATTTGCTGGTGGTTGTGAACAATTTGCTTCTGGCCTTTTAAGGCCGTAAACAAAATATTCTGTTTGTTGCCCTTTTTTGGATAAGGGTTTTAAACAAAATAAATGCCCTTTTTTGGATAAGGGTTTTCTAATCGAAGTAGGTGCCCCCTTTTTTTGGATAAGGGTTTGAGTTACTTTGCGCGTGTACATGCTTTTCTGCTTTGAAATATGTTTGATCTTTTCGAAAAAACCTTTTGTTAGCTTGCATTGTTTTCTTGAGCCTTTTTCGTGCAAAGGCTTGTCTGCAAACTTTAATCTTTTTCAGGCTTTCATATCTCTTTTGTTATCCTTTATACTCAACTTTGCTATAGTGAGCTTTTATGACTTAGGTTATTTTTGTGATGCGCTTTTCATCTACTCGGAACTCGGTTTTCTTTTACTCGGAGTTCTTTCGAGTTTGCGTTACTCGGATTTCCCTTCGACTTAAGAGTCGGATAGTTTCCGAGTTTAATACGATCAACTTGTATAACCTCTTTACACCGACTTGTACCTCGTCGTTTCATCCTGACGACCATGTTAGGTCGGTTCATGGGATTTTCACGCTTTGTCGAGCTTAAGTCGGCGCGTTTCGTGGAAAGACTTATAAAAATAGAGGAGGATATTTAAGAGAAACATAGTAATGAAAAAAGATCTTTATTAATCGGGAAGGTACCTTTTGCTACTAAGGGTCTTGACAGCATATATTCCCTTAGCCTCTACTGTGATGCCTCGTTAAAAACCCCTCTCCAGAAAAAACTCTTTTTTGGGAAAAAATCATGAAGCTGGGAAAAGAGTACATCAGGGAGTAGAGTTTACTTTTAACTGTAGTACCTTTTCATATTACAAGCATGCCACGACCTTGGTAACTCAGTGCCATCCAGGTCGGTTACTTTATAATAACCTTTCCCTAACACTTCTTTGATCTTGTATGGCCCTTTCCAATTTGCGGCGAGCTTTCCATCTCCTGACTTGTTGACCCCAATGTCGTTTCTGATTAGGACCAAGTCGTCTACGGCGAATGTTCTTCGAATGACTTTCTTGTTGTATCTGGTAGTCATCCTTTGTTTTAATGCCGCTTCTCTTATTTGGGCGTTCTCTCGGACTTCGGGGAGCAAGTCGAGCTCCTCTTTGTGCCCCTGTACATTTCCGACTTCATCATGGAGAATTACCCTTGGGCTTTGCTCACTGATTTCTACAGGAATCATGGCTTCTACGCCGTATACTAGTCGGAAGGGTGTTTCTCCTGTGGCGGATTGGGGGGTTGTCCTATAAGCCCACAACACTTGAGGGAGCTCTTCAGCCCAAGCTCCCTTTGCTTCCTGTAATCTTTTCTTTAAACCTGCCAGTATGACCTTGTTAGCTGCCTCGGCTTGCCCATTAGCTTGTGGGTGTTCTACCGAGGTGAATTGATGTTTGATTTTCATACTGGCTACCAGGCTTCTGAAGGTGGCGTCGGTGAATTGGGTTCCATTATCTGTGGTGATGGAATAAGGTATCCCATACCTTGTGATGATGTTCTTGTAGAGGAACCTGCGACTTCTTTGAGCGGTGATAGTGGCTAATGGTTCTGCTTCTATCCACTTTGTGAAGTAATCTATTCCCACGATTAAGTATTTAACTTGCCCTGGTGCTTGGGGAAAAGGACCTAACAGATCCATTCCCCATTTTGCGAAAGGCCAGGGGGAAGTTATACTAATGAGCTCTTCTGGCGGAGCCACGTGGAAATTTGCATGCATCTGGCATGGCTGACATTTTTTCACAAAGTCTGTGGCATCTTTCTGCAAGGTCGGCCAATAGAATCCTGCTCGGATCACTTTTCTGGCCAGCGACCTTGCTCCGAGATGGTTTCCGCAGATCCCACTATGTACTTCCTCCAACACCTCGGGGGCTCTTGAGGTCGGTACGCACTTTAGCAATGGCGTTGATATCCCTCTTCTGTAAAGGACATTTCTCACCAATGTATAATGTTGTGCCTCCCTCCGGATCTTTTTAGCTTCCTTCTCCTCTTTGGGGAGGATGTCGAATTTGAGGTATTCGACTAAGGGATTCATCCATCCGAGGTTTAGGCCGACTACCTCAAGCACCTCTTGTTCCTCTTCTGCTTTTGATACCGAGGGCTCTTGGAGGGTTTCTTGAATCAGGCTTCTGTTGTTCCCTCCGGGTTTGGTACTTGCTAACTTGGATAGGGCGTCGGCTCTGCTATTTAGATCCCGAGTTATATGCTTGACCTCGGTTTCCGCAAAGTGCCCTAGGTGTTCCAAGGTTTTTTCCAAGTATTTCTTCATATTGGGGTCCTTTGCCTGATATTCCCCATTTATTTGGGAAGTCACCACTTGTGAGTCGCTGTAGATCGTCACCTTTGTGGCGCCAACTTCTTCTGCTAACTTTAGTCCTGCAATCAAGGCTTCATATTCTGCCTGATTGTTTGAAGCCGGAAAGTCGAATTTTAAGGAAACCTCTATCTGGGTTCCTTTTCCATCTACCAATATTATGCCTGCGCCGCTCCCTGTTTTGTTTGGAGGATCCGTCTACATAGAGTTCCCATGTAGTCAGTTTTTCCTCTTGTTCACCTGCGCATTCTGCAATGAAGTCGGCGAGGCACTGGGCTTTAATTGCAGTCCGAGTTTCGTATCTCAAATCGAACTCGGAGAGCTCTATCGCCCATTGAACCATTCTCCCTGCAACATCCGTCTTTTGGAGGATTTGCTTCATGGGCTTGTTCGTACGAACTCTTATTGTGTGAGCCTGGAAGTAAGGTCGTAGCCTTCGTGAGGCTATCACTAAGGAGTAGGCAAACTTCTCTAGTTTGTGGTACCTTAGCTCAGGACCTTGTAGAACCTTACTGGTGAAATAGACCGGGTGTTGCCCGACCTCGTCTTCTCTGACCAGGGCTGATGAGACAGCCCTGTTTGCGACGGATAGGTATAGGACGAGGTCTTTTCCCGGTTCTGGTCGGGTTAAGATAGGAGGTTGGCTTAAGAAGTTTTTGAACTCTTGGAACGCCTCCTCACATTCCGGAGTCCACTCAAACTGGCACCCCTTCCTTAATAGGGAGAATAATGGAAGGGATTTTAGTGCCGATCCTGCCAAAAATCTGGAGAGGGCTGCAAGTCGGCCATTGAGCTGTTGAACCTCTCTCAAACAAGTCGGGCTTTTCATTTCTAGGATGGCTCTGCATTTGTCGGGATTGGCTTCAATCCCTCTTTGTGTTAGCATGAACCCTAGAAATTTTCCTGCTTCTACTGCGAAGGCGCATTTTGCGGGATTTAGTCTCATCCCATGCAACCTTATAGTGTCGAAGACTTGTGAGAGGTCGGTTAAGAGGTCGACTTCTTGCTTGGTTTTTACTAACATGTCGTCGACGTATACCTCCATTAGGCTCCCTAGATGGGGGGAAAACACTTTGTTCATCAGCCTTTGATACGTGGCTCCTGCATTCTTCAACCCGAATGGCATGACCACGTAGCAGTAGTTGGCTTTCGGTGTGATGAACGATGTTTTCTCCCGGTCGGGTTCATGCATCGGGATTTGATTATACCCCGAGTAGGCATCCATGAACGATAGGTATTGGTACCCTGAGCTGGAGTTCACCAGGGTATCAATACTCGGTAGGGGATAAGGGTCCTTAGGACATGCCTTATTCAAGTCGGTATAGTCGACGCACATTCTCCATTTACCATTTTGTTTTTTGACTAGCACTACATTGGCTAGCCATGTTGGGTATTTGACCTCTCTGATAAAGCCGGCTTCCAGGAGCGCCTGTACTTGCTCTTCTACTATGGAGGCCCTTTCTGGGCCGAGCTTGCGTCTTCTTTGCTGTACAGGTCGGGATCCTGGGTAAACCGAGAGCCTGTGAGACATGAGCTCGGGATCAATCCCGGGCATGTCGGAGGCCTTCCAGGCGAAGAGGTCGGAATTAGCTCTTAGGAGTTCACCCAACCTTTGTTTCAGGGTTTCCCCTAGGTTGGCTCCTATGTAAGTGCTTTTTCCTTCCTCCTCACCGATTTGTATCTCCTCGGTTTTTCCTCCCGGTTGAGGTCATAGCTCTTCTCTGGTCCTTGCACCACCTAATTCTATGGTGTGGACTTCTTTGCCCTTTCCTCTCAGATTCAGGCTTTCGTTGTAGCACTTCCTTGCCAATTTTTGATCCCCCCTCACCGTTGCTATTCCTCCTGGAGTCGGGAATTTCATGCAAAGGTGAGGAGTTGATACCACTGCTCCGAGTCGATTAAGGGTAGTTCTGCCAATTAGGGCATTATAGGCTGACCCTTCATCGATGACTATGAAGTCTATGCTTAGAGTTCTCGATTTTTCCCCTTTTCCAAAGGTGGTGTGAAGGGGTAAAAATCCCAGTGGCTTTATTGGCGTATCCCCTAACCCATATAAGGTGTCGGGGTAAGCTCTCAACTCCTTTTCATCCAACCCTAGCTTGTCGAAGGCGGGCTTGAAAAGGATGTCCGCCGAGCTTCCTTGGTCTACTAGGGTTCTGTGGAGATGGGCGTTGGCTAGGATTATGGTTATCACCACGGGGTCGTCATGCCCGGGGATTATCCCTTGCCCATCCTCTTTTGTGAATGATATAGTGGGGAGGTCGGGTGTCTCATCCCCGACCTGATAGACTCTTTTGAGATGTCTTTTGCGAGAAGATTTGGTGACTCCACCTCCCGCAAACCCTCCTGAGATCATGTGGATGTGCCTCTCAGGGGTCTGTGGTGGCGGATCTCTCCTATCCATGTCATCTCGCTTTCTCTTTCCATGGGCGTCCGACCTCTCCATGAGATATCTATCAAGCCGACCTTCTCTAGCCAGCTTTTCTATCACATTTTTGAGGTCGTAGCAGTCGTTGGTGGAGTGACCATATATCTTATGGTACTCGCAATATTCGCCGCGACTTCCCCCTTTTTTATTTTTAATAGGTCTTGGGGGTGGCAGCCTTTCAGTGTTGCAAATCTCTCTGTATACATCCACTATAGAAGTCTTTAGAGGAGTATAAGAGTGATATTTTCTAGGCCTTTCGAGACCGGGTTCTTCCTTCTTCCTGACTTCCTTTTCCCTCTCCCTAGAGGAGGAAGTAGGCCCAGATCGTGAACTCGGGTCTCTTAGCTTTGCATTCTCTTCCATGTTGATGTACTTTTCAGCCCTTTCTTGTACATCACTTAGAGAAACGGGGTGTCTTTTAGATATGGACTGTGAGAAGGGGCCTTCTCTAAGTCCATTGACTAACCCCATTATTACTGCCTCTGTGGGCAGGTCTTGGATCTCTAAACATGCCTTATTGAATCTTTCCATATAGGCTCGTAAAGACTCTCCGACCTCCTGTTTTATTCCCAGGAGGCTCGGGGCATGTTTAACCTTGTCTTTTTGGATTGAGAACCTCATCAAGAATTTCCTTGAGAGGTCTTCAAAACTGGTGATGGATCTCGGGGGGAGGCTATCGAACCACTTCATCGCTGCTTTTGATAAAGTGGTCGGGAAAGCCTTGCATCTCGTAGCGTCGGAGGCATCGGCTAGATACATCCGACTTTTAAAGTTGCTGAGATGGTGCTTGGGATCTGTGGTTCCATCATAGAGGTCCATATCAGGGCTTTTGAAGTTCCCTGGAACTTTTGCCCTCATTATGTCCTCGCTGAAGGGATCTTCTCCGCCCGGGAGTCGATCTTCCCCTTCATCGCGGGAGTTCTTGAGGGAGGATTCTAGCTGCAAGAGTTTTCTTTCCAACTCTTTTCGCCGTTCCATCTCCTCTTTGAGGTACCTTTCGGTTTCCCTTTGCCTCTCCCGCTCTTGTTCCAATTGTTCCAGGCGGCTATGAACCAATCCCATCAGTTCAGTTACGTGAGGTGGTGCGCCTTTTTCTGATTCACGCCCATCTGAGGAATTTACCTTCGGATTCTTTACTCCGGAGGTGCCCTCTCTGTGTTGATCATTGTCCTCATTGCCATTGCCCATGTCTAGATTCCCTTGTTCAGAATCTGTATCCACATGGCCTTCTTCGTGGGATCTATCCGCCATCGTTTGAGTGATCTCTCGGGTCCCCGGCAACGGCGCCAATGTTACGGTGGGTAACCGGAGATTAATAATACGGATAGCGTTTGGCGGCCCAAGTGTGTGAGGGAGGAGAACTCCGGAAAGGTCCGCAACTCGGGAGGCTCCGTCCGACTTGTGCTCGAGAGGGAATGGGGGGTGGTACCTGCAAGGACACTCCGATGCCTAAGTTAGCAAGAGTGTAAGCAGGTCTTAGAGAGTATTGGACTTAGAGATACCTGAAGGAGTGTCAGGGTATTTATAGAGGCGAGCCAATAACCACCGTTGGTGTAGTGCCATATCTTTAGGGTGGTAACCGTCCCTATTATCTTGGGGAGGTTAAGATATGGCTTTATGAGGCGGTTAGAGAGATTTTAGGGGCGGTTACTCATTTG
Organism: Arachis hypogaea; assembly: GCF_003086295.3. Classification (NCBI taxonomy): domain Eukaryota; kingdom Viridiplantae; phylum Streptophyta; class Magnoliopsida; order Fabales; family Fabaceae; genus Arachis; species Arachis hypogaea. The sequence goes on from NC_092039.1 coordinate 125,897,823, forward strand.
AATGAGTGTTTATCTGCCAGCTAATCTCGCATCCGACCTCTTCTGACCAAGTCGTGGTTGATACCGACTTCTTACGTGAAGGCCGGTACTTAACTAGGCTCTAATCCTTTGGATTAGGCCTTTTAGTTGGACCTGGGCCTTTGTATTGGGCCAGGGTATGAACAGAAATATAATAAAGCATTATTATTATCCTTTTGGATTTTATTTCTTAGCACAAGAGCTGAAACATCAATTTCATTTAAATTAAAAAGAATTCATAATATAATATAGCTAAAGTAAATAATAATAAGTAGTGGTCTTCTTTGCAAGTCTTCGCCTTTGGCATTTTATATATATGAATAATTCTTCTCTCTTTTTATATATGAATCACTAAAAATAGCATATATTCCTTGTTATTTGTTGATATTCTTTTTAATATAAATGTCGCTGTACTTTGTCAAGTCTTCTATATATACATACGAGTCTATGTTTTGATAGTGGTCCTGCTATATTTTCCCATCAAATTTGACCACTTTGTCGTAACATATTTCTATCATACCTTCAAATTCCACAAGGTATAAATATAAAATAATATACGATTAAAAAAATATTTCATTCAATTTCTATTTATAGTGTCGTGTTGTGTTATACTCTGTCGCACCTTTAACATAATAAAATTCTGTGCGAGTAGTGTGACTTGTTTGTATTAAGGTGCTCAAATTCTACAAGTAGAAAAATGACGAGAGAAGAGGAAAAGTATTCAAATAATTAATATAGTTCAAGGCCTACACTATCCTCAATTAATGATTTTATCCAACAAATTGGGATTAAAGTTTCATTTAACGGTACATATTTAAAGTGCATGTCATCATTATTGGGCAGTCACCATGTCACTGACCAAGTCTTCTAATTTAGATATTACTTTTATGCAAAAGTTTAGGAGACCAGCACTTTTATTGAATTTTGGTTAGCATGTAATCAGTAAAAGAAGGTGAGCAATTGGATAAAATCTCACACCAATCTCACACCATCAAATCATCATTAATGGTTAGTTAATGACTAACAATCACAAAAATTACTGACCCTAGCATTGCTCTTTAGACTTCAACATCTACATGTATAACTGAATCTCCTCCCTACCCTCCATATAAATACACAACAGCGTTGGATATATAATCATGCAAAAAGAAAGAGAAATAAGATAAGCGACAACATATATATTAAAGTAGTTTCCATTAATATAATCAGCATGAAGGTCATTTTTATTGCATATTTAATTACTTTTGGCTTCCATGCCCTTCCTACCCTCTTCAACTCTAGCAGCTCGTGAACTACTAGAAGTCAAAGGTACATAAGACCAGGCTCTTTAACTACTCTCTACTCTTTAAGTAACCGCAAATTTTATTTCTCTTAATTTCTCTTCTACCCAAATTAAAGCATAATACATATAGTGATGGTCTGATGGATATTCTTGATTAATGATTTTAATATTTTATCTAACATACTAGGAAGTTTTAAGAATTATATGGACTTATTAACTTTAGATATAAAATTATGGAAAAGTCTAGAGAGTCAGCAATTTTATTAAAATCCGGCCAGCATGTAAACAGCAAAGAAAAGTGAGTCATTGGATGAAATTTCACACCAATCTCACACCATTAAATCATCATTGATGGCTACAAATCACAGAAGTTACTGGCCTATCATTCCTCTAAAATTATTCATATACAAATTCTACGGTTTTAAGTTTTAATATTATTAATAGTTAATCATCATCTATAAATATCCATGGTATGGTTAAAATGTTCATTTACTAGCTAGCTAGTTTAATTTGGAGCTGTGGTATTGTGAAAGAAAGGGATGCCTTAACAAGTTCAATAATCATTTAGTGTCAAATCCTGAAGAAAATGGATTTCACTGTTATGGTTAATCTCATCTTCTTCTTCATTGCCCAAAAACTTCTTTTACATTAGTTACAACTTACAAGCTTATATAGCTACTACTAAATTAAACATTACGTTTTAAGTACCACAATAATAATCACTATGGTTTAATAGTCCTGATATTTTTATAATCAAAATTGACCGTTTGCCCCCCTAAGATATGTTGATACCCATAATCATACCTTCAAATTCTACAAGGTATAAATATAAAATAAGATTTAAAAAAGTACGTAAAAAAAGTTATAGTTTCATTGAACATTACAGTCATTAGTATATAAGGAATAATCATTATTATAAAGTATGAAAATATGGAGAAGAATCACAACCATTCAATCATCATCACTAGGAAAAGAAACTTCAATTATGGAGTGGAAAAAAAATTTGTGATTAGTATATAAGAATTTGTTGTCGGCAACAGTAGCAATATCTTTAAAATTATTTAGAAATTGACATGTTTTTGGTAAGATGCTCAAATTCCACAGGTAGAAAAATGACATAAGAAGCAGCTAAGAAAATTCTTCAAATAATATCATTCAATCGCAAGCCAACACATACAGGACAAATCAAATATTCTTAATTAATGATTTTATCTAACAATTTGGGATTAAAATTTCATTTGGAAGGAATTAATAATTTCCTCTATTCGTTCCTAAATAACTAATAAGGACGAGAGTTAAACTAAGAAATTAAATTTTTTTTTGTCAATTCTTTAAATTATTTTTATTTTTATTTTAAATTGCAAACTCAATTTTTAAATTTTAAATTTTAATTTTAAACTGTAAGCTTAAAAAGAAAAAGAGTAAAAATAATTTTACAATATTCTATTAGTTATTATTATGATCACTCAATTAATATTCCTTTAGTCAAGTCAATTTACGTTAAAAAGTAAATAAATTAACTAAACTACTAAAGTATCTCTTTAGTCAAGTCAATTTACCACTTAATAATTTAATCAAAGATACAACAATTTGAATAGGACGCATGTGGCTACCCCTATAGTTTCTTAGGGACATTATTTATTTTCCCAACCCTTAGCTTGAAATCTTTTTCTATTTTCGTCGTGTTAGTGTTGCAAGCACTGACCCGGATCCAGACCCAATTCCACAACCCAATCCAAGTGAAGGTTCTGAAGTCTCAAATGAAGGAGTAATAGAAAAAGGCCCAATTAAAAGTGAAAGAGAGAGGAAGGCCCCTGTTTGGGCTAAGGACTACCATATGAGAAAATGAGGGTGAAAATACACTAGGAGTACACTAGGGGTACACTAGGAATGTAGAAGAGTTAGTTACGACGCAATAGGATATAGGAGAAGTGGGAGAAATAGAGTGAAGGCAGAGAATCAGTTATCAGTTTGTTAGAGGTGGAGTCTATTCCCTGGACTCGAAGAAAGAGAGTGCTACTGCTGTAATCGCATTCATAATAATCAATTCTCTATCTCATACCTTCTTTTATTTTTCTAAGTCTTGCTACACTAAATCTGAATTTTGTGTTGTGAATTCCAATCCTAACAGTTAGGCTTTGCAAATTAAAGATTTCCTTTCTTTTAATTTGGTAGGCCTCTTACTTGACTCTTCAAACCTTTGTGACTATAAATACATGATTATTGTGTGGCTCTATGCAAAACCAAAACTTTTCTATATATTATATTCCTAATAATCATAAGATGATGAAGCCCATTTTCGTTGCATTTTTGCTTTTGGCTTCCCTAATCTTCCTTCCTTCCTCAACTCTAGCTGCTCGAATACTAGCACACAATCAACGTAAGAGTTTCTATTAGATGTATAATTACTTCTATATATATAGTTATCTAATATCTTGAATTTTTAAATAAATTAATTAATTAATATGTTTTTATTTGATGTGAAAATAAAAAAATGCTTATGATAATATATATGATATGCTAAGTATGTATTATATGCAAGTGTGAGTGGGAGAAACGTTGTTAATAAAGGTAGGTACAATATTGGATTTGGATGTGATCCTTCGAATCCTAACAAACCTGCTTGTTCTCCGGCCAGGCCGCCATGCAAGGACCCCTACACGCGTAGATGCTCGCCACCACACAATAATTAAGCTCCGACGCGAGAAGCTAATTAAGCCAATTGTTAAAGTTTTTTCAATGCATTAAATAGTAACCTTAATAATAATAGGGTTCGATGGAGGGAATTAAAGAGACTAGCCTTTATTATTATGATTAATTAATGAATAAGTTTGGTATCTTATTGTCAATGATGTGTTATTTCAGTGTTTCAGCAATTTCAAATAGAAATTGATGCAAGTTTTTGTATGTAATGTTTATGGAAATAAAAAGAAACGCATTATATATATTGGCTTATATATGTATGTTATTGATTAATGATTTTATCTAACTAACTAGCTAGCTAGGGACGTTTAAAATGTATGTTATGTATATGTTCCTGAAAATATAAATCCAACGTGTATTTGCTCTACTGATATGGCTATGGTTAACTGGCTATTAGGTAGCGTTTGGTTACTGAGACATAGACACTGAGACATAGACACAGTGGTACACGGTGACACATGTCTGCTGTTTGGTTTGGTGAGACACAGATTTTCGAAGGACATGGGAGGACACGGATGGACACGGAGACACTAAATTTGTGTACCTCCAATTTGGTGAGACACTGAGACACAACTTGTGAGACACTAATTTTTTACTCTTTTACCCTTATTGAGTTTTTAAAATTTGTCTTCTTATCTTCTCAAATCTTTTTTTTTCTCTTTCTCTTTTAGATTCTACAACTAAATTTACTTTTCTATTTTTTTCAAAAGAAAATTTGTACATTTAATTTTTTTATTTATTTAAATTTTGATTAATCTTTGATAAATTCTGAACTTTAATTTTCTATTTTTTTTTTCAAGAATAATTATATATTTAATATTTAAATGATAATTTAAGATGGTATTAGAAGAAATAAAAAATTATTAGAAGAAATAAAAATTTAATGGTGATGGCATGCATTGTTTGGGATAATAGGTGTATTGTAATGGTGGTAAAATTTGTGGTTGAATGAAGGATAATTCAGTCTTTTTTAAATATATGTGTCTTGTTTCTTATTTTTGCCAAACACAATACATAGACACAAATATTTTATGTCCATGTCTTTACTGTCTGTGTTTCTGTGTAATGTCTTATCAAATACATCAACCAAACGGAGCCTTACTTCTTGCATATATAGGGTCGTAGAACCATGCAAGCCATTAATTACAACTTTTGTCCTAAGAGAACTTAGTTATTTCATGATTTTATAAAGTAACTAAATTTTCATATATGAGCCTCTTGACATACGGAAATCCTTATATACGATGAATTATTATTAGGAGCAGATTCTAGTAACAATTTATCATGCATGATACTAACATAAATATAAGACACGATACGATACGAGAGACATGTGTGTGAATTTAAATTTTTTATAAAATATGCGGATACAACATATATATAAAATATAGAGTAGTTTTTAGATAAATTAAAATAATATTTAAACATTTTATTATATTAAAATATAAATTATTTTTTAATTATATAAAATATTTAAAATATATTTTGTTATAATAATTAATAATATATACTATTTCTAAACTCATTTCAAGAATACATATTAAAAATAAGACTGAAGATGCTGATACGTGATGATATTTAGATGTGTTCAAGCGTGTTTGAAAAAGAATTTTTTATTTTTTATTAAGACACAGTTGGATACAGAAAACATGCATATCAGACGAGTATCGATGTATGTCGTATCCGAAATAGGAGGCGACACTATTTATTTATGAATCCCGCTAGGGAGCCAATGGAGTACAATGGGTTAAATTTTTGGCCTAATACAAGAAGTAATCATTTGCTATCGTACAGGTTCGAACATCCATGGTAAAATACTACTAATTTATCAAACACAATACACCATACAAGAAGTAACCATCCGCTATCTGTACAGGTTTGAACATCCATGATAAAATACTACTAATTTTTTAAACACAATACACCCATACTATCCAGAATAACTATCCAAATACTAGGGATAATAAACATCTGATATTATTTTAATTTTAATTTAATTAATTAATTACCCATAATTTAATTTTAATTTAAAATTAACCCCATTGTATACATTGTACGGCACATGTATTGACTTCCTATACTTCCTATTTATCATAATAATAGAATTACTTTAACATTAATGTGGAAATAATGTACACCAAAATTTATTATTTTTATCTAACGCTAAATAATAAATATTAAATTTTAGTAGTATAAAAATAAAATATTAATCTTAAAATATACTAATATTAATAAAAAATGTTGATTATTTGATATTTTTTAATATAAAAAATAAATCCACTCACAATTATGAACTTTTACATATATACACATTAGTTTGTGATTTGTATGAGTTCGTAATTCCGTATATAATAATTTTTATCTATTTAGTAGCTTTGAAATCAGTCATAGAATCATTGTTAATAATATTTATAATAAACAAAAAAAAGAGTGTATTTTAATTCTTTTATTAGAGCTGTCAATTATATATTAAATAGTAGTTATATATTTTACCCGTCTGAATTTTAATTTGTAGTAATAGCTTGAAACATTAATTTCATTTAAAATAAAAAGAATTCATAATATAATATAATAGCTCAATTGAATAAGGAGTGTACTTTAATTTGCAAGTCTTGGTGTTTGTCATTTTATAAGTGCATGACAGATCATTATTATTGCGAAGATAATAATGTTGTCGGTAAATTCCCTTTATTCCATCTCATGTAGGGCCACCTTCTTGGCAGGAATGAACTTAGCTGTAGATAACTTATCAATCTTACTTACTTTGTTGTTGTTAGTGAGTTAAATAGAGTTGGTTGAAATAGAAGAAAGCAAGAGTAGTAATGGGTAGGCCGAAGGAAGATCGTTACTGGAATGAAGTTACAGAACAGGCAGATGGTACGTGGAAGTGCAAGCGGTGTGGAGATCAGTTTAGTAAACATATAAGTGTAACTAGAATTAAAGCCCATGTCGATCGGATCCCAGGGAAAGGTATCTCTCCATGCTCAGCTTCACTTCATGATAATCATCCACAACCACAAACCGCAAATCCAATGGAAGGTAATACAGTAAATTAATAGTTCCAAAAATATAGATTGAAAAGCGGAGAAACATTAATGATTATTTCAGATCTACAAATAGTTATGTATATATGGGTCATTGCTTTAGTTTTGTTTTTTACCCAACTAATGTGTTGACTGGATCTTTTCCTGCCTCATGTTTGTACTGATTAAGGGGATGGTGAAGATCATGATCATGAAATGGTTGATGCCATTTCTGGAGGTTTAACGCAGCATCCAGTTAATGTCATCAGTGAACCCACCAACTACTTGCTGCCGGAAGGTAAGCACCCCTTTTGCTCCTATCAATTCATCATTGCGTTGGATAACCATATTTCTGTTTCTTCCACCGTAATTTCAGAAATCTAATAAATGATATCATTTCTTTTCTAGATCTCAAAAGTGTGTAGGATAAACGACCAAAATCGTATGGGATTTTTGAAACGCGTAAAAAATAATCCTCATTTTTTAAGACAATACAAATGTCTTTAAAATATTGAAAATGCGATAAAAATATTTAAATATTTTAAAAAAGTGTTTTACAAATTGAATTTTAATATAATTATTTTTAAAATATAATTAAAAAATTAAGATAATTTTACCCTTAAGAATATAATTTTAAGCTAACTAGTTTTTTTTTTTTTATTTTTTATCAATAACAAATAATACTTTTAAAAAATTATAGAAATCGAATTTTTATCTAATTTTTTACATACATTTTAAATAGTTATCTAAATATTCCTACAAAATTTTAGATCAAATAATACATACATAGTTTACCAAATACAAAAGTCATTTATTGTAACATCCTACCACACAGAGTCTTATGCTTAAGTCATAAAGTTGAGGTGGTAAGGTATTACGACCTCTAAAAATAAAATATATATAAAAAAATGATATTAATGAAAAGAGATAGTATACTAGGAGCTTTAAAAAATAGGTGAATCAAATTGTAAAATTTAAAACACAACGCTCAGGAATTGTGGATACTTGTGTGAGAAGAAAATTAAAGCTCAAAAGTAAATATATACAGGAACAGAAGGTCAATAATACAAAATAACAAACTCCTAACTCAGCTTGCGAAACCAAGGCTGGCCGGAGAATATTTATATACATATATACACATTCCAAAAATCCAAAATAGATAAATGAAAATCCTAACTCTTCTCAAACCTCTAAGAGGAACAAAATAAACAAGTTATTCGGAGAGAACGCTAAGTACACATATACATAAACTAAACAGCAAAAGAAACCCAGAAATCACTTCGCTTCAGAAATCCAGATGCCTACCGAGGAGCCTTCCGATCTGTATCTGAAAAACAACAATACAGTATAGGGTGAGAGGTTCTCAACATGGTGAAGGTGTCACGCATATAATATATAAGGTCTTGGGAATGCCAGAGACAATCCTAGAACGCTGACACTCAGATTGTAAAACTTAAGTAACTAAAACAGAAACCATGAATCAGGATAGTTTTCTAAGGCTTTCTAAACTTAACAAATTCCTTAAATCCAATTAAACCTTGACTAATACCCTAAATCTCTCTTCCTTCCCTCCCTTCCTCCATCTCTAGTGAAATTGCAAAGACAAACAAACAGACAATAGCAAACACAGGTAGGCTGCAAGAAATACATATAGCAAATATTACAAATAGCATATTATAATCACTTGGGCAATCCCAATTAATGTACAAGTAAGCAATCCAAACAATATGCATATGATGCATGCCTGTCCTACGGCTGATAATATCATCTGTCAGTTAAATAGCTAACTCGACACGTCCTGGTAGCTAACCGTGGACTGAAACACCCATGCAGAGCAAGTGGGTTTGAGTTACAACCCCTTTCCTAACTTCAACTAGTTACTGTACTTAGTACTATACCTTATGTTTAAAAGGATGAAAATGGAGGTTTAGAAGTGAAAATCTGGTTTAAAACACCCAAAATCTAGTTTTGCAGTAAGCAGTGGCCACGCGTGCCCGTGGGCCACGCGCACGCGTGGTGCGAACAGCACGTCACGCGTACGCGTGAGTCATGCGTACGCGTGATCATGCGCATTGGCTTCTCACGCGCACGCATGGCTACTCGCGCGTGCGTCGTTAAAATGTCATGCCACGCGTACGCGTGGATTGACGTTTTCCAAAAATTGGCAGAATGCCCAAAAAGCTGCTACAACCAGTTTTTAGCACCTATATAACACAATTTTATACACCAAACTTCTGTCGTCCATAACTTTCTCTACAAAATTTCGTTTTTCACAAAATTGATATCATTCAAAAGCTTATAAAACCATCTTTCATTTGAAACAAACCACAATTCCATCCAAAATTTGAGGAGTAAGTTGTGGACTTCTAAAATTCACCAAAATTCACTTTTTACCAAATAATGCCTAAACCTCATTTTCACCAAATTCATATTCCTTACCCATAAACCTGCATATTCATAACATCTCAAGCCTCATTTCATTAATACTAACCCCTAAATACATTAATACTCACACCAATACATCATCAAACTCATACATTAATCATAAATCCACCCTTTCCAACCATAAGCTTCCATTTTAACATTCATTAACTCATTTCCTCCATTCATTAATAATCACTCATAAATCACCTTTAACTAATTCAACAAGCCATAATCACCAAATTCCATTAACATATATTAATATCATTATCAACCCTTCATTAGTAATTCCAAGAACATATATTCAACAATATCAACATCTCATGTTCATAATTTCAACACAAGCTCAAGCATTAATTCATCCAACAACATCAGAAAGCTAACCATTGGCTACATTGTACCATTTCAACCTATCCTATAATGTTTTAGCCTAAATTTTCACACAACCGTATATATTAAACGCGTGAAACCTAAATCATACCTTGGCTGCCTTTCTACGTATTTCCCGAGGCAACTCACCAAGGTCACACACACAGCCCCCACAAGTCCAAATTCAATAAAGCTTTAGCGCCAATCTTTCACCAAGCCTCCATTGTACTCAATTATCTTCAACATACACATATACAAGCCTAATTCACATGTATCACGCCCAAATTCAATGCCCAAACTCATATAAATGGAAATTGGCAGAATTTGAATACCCTCACCTTAAATATATCTTGATTAAGCAAAGGCCCACAAGTTCCTCAAGCTAAACTTGAACCTAGAGAACCAAAATCACAAATTTTTAACATGAATTCTTACTAATTTTCAAAAATTGGAGGGATAGAGAGGTTGGAGTGTTAGAGTGACTTATCATAGAAATTGATCCGATAGAATCGTAGAGCTCGACGCGGTGATCGCGTGACCGTAAACAGTACAACGATTGGAACTCGGAACAAGAAGTTATGATGGATTGAATTTTTGACCAAGGGTGCATGGATTAGATTTATGCTATGGAATTCACGTTCAACTGATATTTTTAATTTTTTTATACATTTGTAGTATATTTTTTTATATTATATAATTTTTTTAAATATTTTTGACAAATATTTCACTAATTTTAAATACTAAAAACTAAATTCTAAATCTTAAAAGTATAAGAAAGTATAAAAAAATATACTACAAAAAGTATAAAAAAAATTATAAATATCATTTGAACGTAAATTTCATAGCATAAATCTAATCTATACAATTATTTTAATATACCAACCATTATATCTATATGGAGCCAATGCTAAATCGAATTCAATTAGTTCGATAATACGAGTCTATGAAAAAAATTGCATTTTATAAAGTTTAAAAGTTTTTATTATATGATAGGTTAGTAACGAATACATTAAAAATTTTTATAGTACTTATCATAACAATGTTTAATTTAATAATTGTTATTAAAATTTTAGTTGTACTCATTACAAAATAAATAATTACAATATATAAATATAAAATGAATTGACCGATTTAAAAATAGGATAATCTAATAATATTGAAAGCCATTTAATTTAAAAACGTGATATAAAAAATAAATCCTTCACATACTTACATAATTATGAATTTATAATATGATAAAGTTATTTTAATGCTTGACTTCTAAACACCGAATTATTTATTTAAATAGTTTAATTTTTATCTAACCTAATATAATAAAATATGCTTAAACATTATTACTATTATTATTATTATTATTATTCGAATTGGCTTAATTCAAATTACATACACATAATTCGAATCAGATAGATTCGAACTCCCCATCAATAATTTGAATCGTTTTGGTTCGAACTTCACATTACAATTGATTCGAACTATTCACACTACAAACTCCTTTACTAGTTCGAACAGGGTTGATTCGAACTATTCACACTACAAATTTTTTCACTAATTCGAATAGGATTAATTTGAATTACTAAACTTTTTAATTCCAATAAGTTTGATTCGAATTATATAGAGATATGCTTTTGGTTGATTCATATCTCATTTTTTCATTTAGTTTAATCACATAAATTCTGATTCAAGTTGGCTTAATACTGTTATTTACCTTTTTTTTTCATTTCCCAAACCACCCGATCCCCCCTCCCGTCTAATTTCTCGTTCTCGTGACTTCATATGAAAGGTGAAAAATGAATGACTATGTTCAACTTTCTTACCTTGGATATATATTACCCTAAATTAATTATTGCAGAAAAAATAAAGACAAAAAGAAATATTAATTATTTGTAGAATTATATAATAGAGATTTAATGCTTGAACCAAAATATCTAATTCTCCATAAGATTATACCACGTCTTTTTTTTTATCCTTTGTTTTCAAATTTTATTTTTTATTCTTTGACTGAATGGATTAAAAAATTTGGAGAATTAGAAAAACAGAATAAATTGTATGTAAAATTTAAAGTTTTCAAAAATTCTTGTAATTTTTTGAAATAGTTTTATCATAGTTAAATCATTGGGTTTTTCTAACTCAATGTAATTCCTCTAATAATAATTAAATATGTCATAGAGAATAACTAACTCCTTATTTATGAAAAGATAATTGACCCCTTTATAAAAGTTAAATTCTAGTTATAGTTATCACCCTGTATAAAAAAGTTCGAGTTAAATTCTAAAGCATAAAGAAGAAAGGGAAATGGTGTGTATAAATCTAGATTTAGAAAGTGAATATAAATAGAGTGAAATTTTATTGAGAAGTTTTGATTGATAAATTAAACTTAGCACAATAATTATAGAGAGATATAGTTTAATCTTAATCTCATCATAATTTGATTGGTAAATTAAATTTAGTAGAATATAAAAGTTAGAATCAATAAATGATGTAATTCTAAGTAAGTTTAATATGGGTGAATAGACTTATGTTTTATTTTTATACAAATTTCACGATGAATTAGTTGATATTTTATAAATTCTTAATGTGCGTTTGAAATTTGTTTATGTTTTAATAGGGTTTGCAGTAGTGGCCCCAAGCATCAATGACGGTTTTGTAAGTGATGAGATTAAAAAGTTGAATGAATTGCGGCCTGATCTAATCCATGAAGAAGACGGCATTAAGGGAGAGTTAGAGTGGCTCAAGTCTGAGGGCAAGCAGAGCAAGAAACGAGTTGATGATTGGTTGAATAAACTGCAACAATTGAGAAACAGAGTTGTTGATTGCTTGAATCTTGTGATGGGAGCAGCTCATAATTTTAATGAAAACGTTGCACACTATCTAAGACTTCAAATACCGCAATTAACCGAAGAAGCGAGCAAGCTTAAGAAGGAAAAGCCTGTGGTGTTGTCAAATGAATTTGTTGGTGAATATTTTGAGAAAAATGTTAAGAAGATGTGGGAGCTTGTTGGAGACGAGAAAGTATTGATGATTGGGATACATGGAATGGGAGGGGTGGGTAAAACATGTCTTGCAACTTATATGGAAACCCAAATCATAAGGAAAGGAACCTTTAGCCACGTCATTTGGGTCACCGTGTCCCGCGATTATACCATTTCAAAGCTTCAAGAAGACATCGCTGAAGCAATTGGTGTAAAGCTTGGTGGAAATGAGAGAACAAGAGCTGCACATTTGTCATCCGCATTATCAGAGAAAGGAAAATGGGTGCTTATTTTGGATGATGTTTGGAAATTCATTGATCTGCAAAAGGTGGGAATCCCTCTTGGTAGAATCAATGGCTCTAAATTGATTACAACAAGTCGGTTGAAACATTTGCTTCGACAGATGGATTGCCCCACACTTAATATAATAACAATGCATCCTCTCTCTAACAAGGAAGGTCTGGAGTTATTTCTTTTAAGACTTGGTGAACGTCACAAAACACCTGCTACCTTACCTCCTAAGATATTGGAGATTGCAGGGATTATTGCAAGGGAATGCGGGGGTTTACCGCTTGCAATCAGTGTAATGGCTAGAACCATGAAAGGCGTTGATAGCATTCGTCAGTGGAGACATGCGTTGAATAAACTTGAGAGAGGGGAGATGGGGGGAGAGATGGAAGAAGAGGTATTTCAAGTATTAAAAGCTAGCTATGATAACTTAACACATAAATCCATGCAAAATAGCTTCTTGCATTGTGCATTATACTCTGGCTTAGAGAAGGATGATAAAATGATAATGAAGCTGGTTGACAGTGGAGCCATAAATGGAAGGAGGAGCTTGGATGAAATTTTGGATGAAAGCCATACCATATTCAATGAACTTCAAGACCATTCGTTATTATTATTTTTCCCTCACTTTTGGAGGGTAAAAATGCAGGATTCAATGAGAAAGATTGCATGTCATATATTGAAAGAATCTCAGAGGTTGATAGTTAGATGTGGTAAAAAATTGAGAGGAATACCTCACGTGCAGGAATGGAGTGCTGATTTGGAGTTAGTTTCTTTGGATAAAAATGAGATAGAAGAAATCCCAGCGGGTATATCACCCAAGTGTCCAAGATTATCCACCTTGATTCTGAGTAATAATTGCATCAGTAGCATCCCAGAATGCTTCTTCACACACATGAAATCTCTAGCAATACTTGACCTATCTCAAAATGACAGTTTAACCTCTCTGCCGGATTCCCTGTCGGACTTGACTTGTCTTGTTTCTCTAATGCTTCATGAATGTAAAGCTCTGGCAAAGGTGCCTCCATTGGAAAGGCTTCAAAAATTGTCAACGTTGGTAATTTCATACACTGCAGTTGAGGTAGTTCTAGGCTTGGAAATGCTGACAAACTTGAGATGGCTTGATCTATCATTCAATGGTAAGTTGAGGTTGGAAACAGGGAGCGTGCTGCGTGGTCTGACCAATTTGCAATATCTGGATCTCTTCGACGCAACTCTGTCAAATTTGGAAATAGAGGATGTACAAGGGCTGACCACTCTTGAATATTTTGTGGTCGGCTTTTATGACTGCAAAAGCTATAACAATTTTGTGACAGGTATATGCAACGGTTCTGTACCCAAATCTTATCTTCTCTATTTGGATAGTATCGAGTATAACGATGAGATTATTGAATCTTATGATCATATTGGTCCAAGTGGTGACCACCAGCGAATTGTACATTTATTATATGGCAAAGAATCCCCTCATTTGCTGCCAAATGATCTTACCAATCTCTACATTCATTATAATGCACGATGGGAAAGCTTATGCGATGCTCTGTCAAATAATGCTCCTCCTTCTTTGAAGAACATTGTAATTGGGACATGCACACAAATGAAGAGCGTGTTTTGTTCATTTGGTAATTGTTCCTTTTGCAGTAATCTCAAAAACCTTCAATCCTTGCAGCTTTACGGTTTGGAGAGCTTAACAGTCATTTGTAAAGAAGATGTTGGTGCTACTGATACAACAGCACAATCTCTCAAATCAAATGCCGTCTTCTCTCAACTCAGGCACTTGGAGATCCGTGATTGCGATGGGATAGAAACGTTGGTAACAGCAGGGTTATTGCCCCAACTTCAAAACCTGCAGACATTAATTGTAGAGAGTTGTGAATCATTGAGAGAAATATTTGCAGCGAGCAGCAGTGGTGCTAATAGTAATGATGCTGCTTCCCCCATTACACTCCCCAACTTAACCTCACTCTACTTCTCTGACTTGCCAATGTTAGAGACTCTGTGCAAAGGAATTATAATCTCTCAATCATTCCCGAAATTACAGATCCGTGACTGTCCCAAGTTAGAAAGTCGCTTTCCATTTGAAGTCTCGTCATCAGTTACATGATCTTGCACATTACTTTTTATGAGTGTAATTTCACACCTCTTCACCTTTTATTTTCTATCTTCACAGGTTTCATGTCATGATTATATATTCATTTACATACTACCAACTAATTTATTGCACGTTTATTCTCTAACAATAATTATGACCTCTATTATTGGTTATCCTCCTAAAAATAAAATAATAAAAACACAAGATACAGCGTATGCTTGTTAAAAACAGTGATGATAATAATTTAATTTCCTTGATACTGATACTAATATATTTTAATTATATATTATTCTATCGATAAAAATAAATATCTTTTACACAAAACTTAAATAGTTAACGTAAAAACAAATGTATCTAATTAAATGATAAGATATTTTAAATGCTTTATTTTGCCTTAATATGTTAGTTAACGCAATCTAATTAAGATAATTAGTTAAATTATAATTGATTTTAAAGTTGCCAAATTAGGACATAAGTGATGACCTCTTATTTTATACTCAATAATAATCAAAGAAACGATAGTGAAGAGGTCTGAAACAATTTCTAAGAACCTGCATATTTAATAAAACTAGTTTAATCATATATATATTATCATTCAAAATGGTGATGGTGATTTGAGTTTAGAGTCATTTTAGGGTTGAGTTTTGGGGAAGGGAGAGGACTGTATGTGTGGCTGTGAGGTGAGAAAATATGAGTTAAAAAAGCTAATTGGCTAATACTAGAGAAATGAATTTAATGCCATATCATCTATTTTATAAGTCAATTTGGTGTTTTTCATTAACAGAAATTGAAATAATTGATGTCCAATTATTTTTGTCAAATTTTAAAATATTTTAAAAATTATTTTATCATTGACATCCTTTAAGATTATTTTTGTGAGCACCAAAATATTTCTGGTACCCGATTTGGCCGATTTGATAATTTTATTCATCATATATGAAAACCATATCAATAATAGTAGCAATGTCTTTTTGACACATATGATACTCGTGCTTTTAAATTCCATAGAAAATTATTGAATTGTAAAATTTCTACACAAATTATGAAAGTCAAGATCATGAGTATAGGAGAGAACAAAATACGAAGACACGAGATTCAAACAAATTAAATCGAACAGCAGGAAATTAAATGACAAAAATACAATGCAAACATTTGAATACAATCAATTTCCTTTGGGAGGTAGCTACAATTCCAATCTCTACTAAACCTTGGAGCTATACTATCCGAATGCCTATAATTATCGACAAATACCAGAGGTTCTGAATATTCATCACAACATTGTAAAAAGAAGAACTAAAATTCTTCTTTTGGTTTGAAATCAATAAAAATGATTAGAGATTATAAGTGATATAAGTGGAGTATGATGAAATTTCAAGAAAATTAAAGAATATTATTGAACTTAAACTTAATCTAGAATTAAGTATGATGTAAATAGTTCTTATTAAGTTAGAAGACTCATGAAATTTTTCGCAAGTTGTCTAAGTTGTATAGTCAAAATTTTAGCCAAAATTTACTACTTGAAAATAAGTTAGTTTAGTTGTAATTTTTTATTTAGTCAAAGAATGAATTGTTACCTAAGTTATATTTATCAACTTGTCGTACAATTTGATAAAGATAAATGTAAAAAAAGACTTTAATACATACACTTATATAATTTATACACAACTTGATCAACTTATAAACTAAATAAATCTCCACAAAATACTATATATAGGAGGTTAAGGCATTTGCTAATGTATGTCATGTTTTACATAGAATTAATGAATAAAACTTAGAGAAAAAAGTAGTAAGATCTCTCATATATATAATCTCTTTATAAGAATTTCTATAATATGTAAGAGAGTATTATAGACTTCTCTATGTATTGTGAGAGATTGTAATTTCACCACTTTATTATATTATTTTACTATTATCTAAATTCTTGTTCACTTCTTCTCGTTCACAAATTTTAGTTGTATTATTTTATTCTCGAAAATATTTAGTAACTAAAGAAAATTAGTTAAAAAAAGTCATAACTTACCTTATTTAATTAGTATTAATTAATTATTACGACAATTAATGAATGCTAAATAAAATAAATTTTGGCTATTTTTTTTTGTTCTCTAACATTACCGTTTTATCCCTATTAACTCTGTACTTAACAAACATTAATTAAAAAAGAAGCTAAACGTGATACTCAATTACGGCTCCTCTTATGTGCCCCGGTGGTTATAACTGAGATCTACATCCAACAATTTGTGAATATATACAAGATGGTGAATTCCAATATCTTTAGCTGTAGATATAAAATAATAAAATTTATATTCATATACAGTCCACAGTATTAAGTTTTGACTTTTGTGAGAGTAGAAGAGTTCATAACAAATCTAATCTAATAACATAATAAATGAAATGAAAAATTTGGTTTAGCGGTTTTAAATGTCGTGGTGCATGTCCAAGTTAATTAATAAGTACTGTCTCTTATATGTTATTAAGAGTTAATTAATCACATCTATATGCATATATGCATGGTTGAAATGTCTATTTTTTAGTTTGGAGGGGTAGCAGTATTGTGAAAGAAAGGCCTGCCTTAAGTTCAATAATTATATCTAGCGAATAAAATCTATGCATGATTATCAATTTACTTAACCTATTATTTGCCGCCTTCTTAATTTGTATAAATAGTTTTAAAGTAATTATTAATTAAATAGAATATAGCCGGCCATGAGGTATTGCAGGTTTGTTAATTAATAGTAGTTTACTTTAGCAATTATATCGTTTAAATGTTGTTTACTTGTTCAATTTCCAAAAAAGTATACTTATGAATTATTGAGTCTACTTACTCAGTTGTTCTTAGAGAGTTAATCAGCTTTGTTTCAATAAGAAAAACGCAGCGGTTACACTAAGCTAGCAGGTATGGGGAGGCCGAAGGAAGAACGTTATTGGAATCAAGTTACAAAAGAGGCAGACAGAACGTGGAAGTGCAAGCGGTGTGGACGTCAGTTTAGTGGTGGTGCTTCTCGAATTAAAGCTCATGTCGATCGGATCCCGGGGAAAGGTATCTCTATATGCTCTGCTTCACCGGATGATAATCATTTACAACCACAATCACAAGAAACTGCAAATCCAATGAATCCAAGGGAAGGTAATTCATAATACTGTGATAGTTTTATGAAATTGTTTGTGCTAAAAACTTAAGTTGATTCATTATGGATCTAAGCGATTGTATAATTATATATGCTTCTTCGTATACTTAAAGATACTACATCATAAATTAGTTGTTCTAAAAGTATAAATTGAAAAGAGGAGAAACATTAATGATTATTTCTGATCTATAAATAGTTATGTATCTATCTGTCATTGCTTTAATTTTGTTTTTACCAACTACTTGTGTTGAAGTATAAAAGTCTTGACTGGATCTTTTCCTGCCTCATCATGTTTTTGTACCAATTAAGTGGCCGCTGAAGATGATGATCATGAAATGGTTGATGCCTTCTTTGGAGGTTTAATGCCGCATTCAATTAATATTATTAGTCAACCCATCAACTTGCCTGGAGGTAAGCACCCTTTACTCCCATAAATTCAGCATTAACCAGATTTCTTGTTTGATAGATAGACATTTCAAATTTCAATCGATTAGAATATATTAACAATCGATTGAATTTAGAAAAAAAAGATTATTTACAACGCTTTCCAATCGATTGAATTGGAATTCACATACACAACTAATCGATTGAATTTGACAAATCCATATTGTTTTGTTGAATCCAATCGATTGAGTAACAAAACCAATCGATTGTTTTGGTGAGACTTCGGGTTGTTTTCAAGTATTAATCGATTGGAGAGTATAAACAATCCACTTTTTATTCATAGTTCAATTGATTGGATCATATAACCAATCGATTGATTTATGCGAAAACCATGCTGCCTTATAATTTTCAATCGATTGTTTTGTGATAAACTGTAATCCAATCGATTGAGTTATAATTCAATCGATTGTTTTGAAATTCCAATCGATTGGTTTTCAAGGAAACACAATTTTATTATTGATCACGAACGTCACGAATCAAATATAAACTTTTAATCCATTGGAATGGCCAAAAACTTTATTACTATCAATGGAAGATTTAATTCGTTATTGTTTTTGTTTTTAATTGTTAATAAACATAATAGATGATTGATAAAATAATAATTTATAAAATTAAAAACAGGTTTTATAATTAAAAAAAATATATGAGATTAATTTGTAATTAAAATTAGTTAAAGAACTATATAGCAGTTATTAAAAAAAAATTTAAAAATATGTTTTATTATGTGACCATTTAATGGTCTAAACATTATGGGACCATCGAATCCTGTGCCACTTAATATTACGCTTGTTTTTATTTTTGAAAAGAGTAAAGCAATATCCTTTTAGATTTTACTTTTTAGTAATAGATTTTCAGGGAGCATTTAAAGTAAAAAAGAATTCATAATAACTAGTCTTCTTTGTAAGTCTTCGCCTTTGTCATTTTACGAGTCAACGGCAGATGAATGCGAAGACAATGTTTATCAGTGTACTCAATTCCCTGTTTAATTTTCCATTTCATGCGGGGCCACCTTTATTTACAACATAATATGATAAAATGAGCTCAAATGGAATAGTCTTTTTATATTCGAGATTATAAATTCGAGCCTTTCTATCTCTAATAAAAAAAAAAACATAATATAATATAATTGCAACAATGAGCAAGCAAAAAAATATATGAACTTGTCAACTTTTCATCAAATAAATAAAATAAAATTATACTTATGAATTAAGGAGTCTACTTATTTACTTTGTTATTGTTACAGAGTTAAATAGGCCTGGTTGAAGAAGAAGAACGCAGTTCTCAGTATACGGAAAGAAGAACATTACTGGAATCAAGTTACAAAAGAGGCAGACGGTACGTGGAACGGTGGAAGTGCAAGCGGTGTGGACGTCAGTTTAGTGGTGGTGCTTCTCGAATTAAAGCTCATGTCGATCGGATCCGGGAAAAGGTATCTCTATATGCTCTGCTTCACCTCATCATAATCATTTACAACCACAACCACAACAAACTGAAAATCCAATGAATCCAGGGGAAGGTAATTTATAATACTGTGATAGTTTTATGAAATTATTTGTGCTCAAAACTTAAGTTGATTCATCATGGATTTAAGCCAATACGTAGAAGTAAATCAATAATTATATGTTTCTGCCAACACTCAAGCATACCATCATATCAGTTGTTCCAAAAATTTAAACTGAAAAGTGGAGAAACATTAATGATTATTTCTGATCTATAAATAGTTATATATCTATCGGTCATTTCTTTTTACCCAACTAAGTATAGAAAGTCTTGACTGGATCTTTTCCTGCATCATGTTTGTACCGATTAAGTGGCCGGCTGCTGAAGATGATGATCATGGAATAGTTGATGCCTCTTTTGGAGGTTTAATGGACCATTCAATTAATATTACTGAACCCATGAACTTAGACGGGAGGTAAGCACCCCTTGCTCGCTGAATTCATCATTGCTTTGGATAACCAGATTTCTGTTTCTTCCACGATATTTTGAGAGATCTAATAAATTATATGATTTCCTTTGTCGATCTCAAAAGTAGTACATCTATATAACTATATTAGTTAAGTTCGTTTTAAATTCTAGCGATGGTTATCATCCTGAGCAAAAAAAAAATCCAGTTAAATTCTCAAGCATAAAGAAGAAAGGGAGACGGTATGTATAAATCTAGGTTTAGAAAGTGATGATAATTGGTGTGAAATTTTATTACAAAGTTTTGACTGATAAATTAACCTTAGCACAATAATTATATAGATATGGTTTAATCTTAATTTCACCATACTTTGATTGGTAAATTAAATTTTGTGCAATATAAAATGAAAAAGTTTAAAGATTAACAATTTTAAATTCTTTTAGCCTGTATTTTTAGTTAATAGATCAATACCTTTAACTTAGCAGTCAGCAGTCTAACACTGTTTTTTTTTTCCAACATTTTTAAATATTGTTAGGTATGTGTAAGCCAAAAAACAAAGATACTATGTGTACATTGAAAGAAGTTATTATAAATGCTAAAAATAAGATAAATTTTGGTTATTTTTGATTAATTATTTTTTGTTATCAAATATTTCTGATATATTTGAGTATAAATATATATATTGTTTAACTAATTTTCAATATATATTTTATATTTTAATTTGTATATTTTATATTCGTGATTATTTTAGTGTACACATAGCGTTATTCGTTAAAAATAATAAATTATATTGACCTTGCAGCATTGTTCTTGTTTTTTTTTTTTTTTATCAAAGATAGGAGACTCAAACCCACAACCTCTTAATTGAGTATGGGAAGACTATGCCATTTGAGCTATTACTCGTTGGTAACATTGTTCTTTTTTATTTTTATATAAAATTCATCTTGAATTAGATTTTCATATTTTATAAAGTTTTTATAGTAATATTATAGAACTAACAGAATTTATTTTGTTTGTACAGCAGTAAATTATAATATTTAAAAGTATTAACTAAAAATATGATACTAATTGCTAGATTAAAGATATTAACTGCATAGTCACCAAAAAAAAGATATTAACTGCATTAAAAATGCTTACCAATATAAATTAAAATCACTGGAATTAATTTTTATATGCGTTTGTATTTTTCTTGGTCGGCAGCCGTGGCCTAAAGCAACAATGATGATTTTGTAAGTGATGAGATTAACAAGTTACATGAATTGCTGATAACCCTTGAAGAAAACGACGTTAAGGGAGAGCTAGAGTGGCTCAAATCTCAGGGCAAGCAGAGCAAGAAACAAGTTGATGATTTGTTGAATGAACTGCAAGAATTGAGAAACAAAAGTTGGTGATTGCTTGAATCTTGTGATGGCAGCAACTCATAAGTTCAGTGAAAACTATCCACACGATCTTGGACAAATACAGCAATCAAATGCACAACTGAGCGAGCTTAAGCGGCGAAAGCCTGTGGTTTTGTCAAATGAAGTTGTTGGTGAAGATTTCGAGAGAAATGTGGAGAAGATGTGGGAGCTTGTTAGAGAAGAGAAAGTGTTGATGATTGGGATACATGGAATGGGAGGGGTGGGTAAAACATGTCTTGCAACTCATTTGGAAACTCAAATCAAAAGGAAAGGAACCTTCAACCACGTCATTTGGGTCACCGTATCTCGTGAGTATACCATTTCAAAGCTTCAAGAAGACATCGCTGAAGCAATTGGTGTAAAACTTGGTAGAGATCAGAGAACAAGAGCAGCACATTTGTCATCTGCGTTATCAGAGAAAGGAAAATGGGTGCTTATTTTGGATGATGTCTGGAAATTTATTGATCTGCAAAAGGTGGGAATCCCTCGTTGCGGCTCTAAACTGATTCTAACAAGTCGGCTGAAACATGTGCTTCGACAGATGGATTGCCCCACACTTAATATAATAACAATGCATCCTCTCTCTTGCAGTGAAGGTTTGGAGTTATTTCTTGTAAGAGTCGGTGAAGATCACAAAACTCATATATTAAAGATTGCAGAGTCTATTGCACGGGAATGTGATGGTTTACCACTTGCAATCAATGTAATGGCCAGAACCATGAAAGACATTGATGACATTCATCAGTGGAGACATGCGTTGAATAAACTTAGACAGAAGATGGAAGAAGTGGTATTTCAAGTATTAAAACTAAGCTATGATAGCTTAAGACATAAATCCATGCAAAATAGTTTCTTGCTTTGTGCATTATACTCTGAAATCCACAGAGATGATAAAATGATAATGATGCTGGTTGACAGTGGAGCTATAAATGGAAGGAGGAGCTTGGGAGAAATTTTTTGTGAAGGGCATACCATATTCAATGAACTTGAAGACCATTCGTTATTATTGCCTCATTCTAAGATTCTGAGGATGAAGAATTCAATGAGAAATATGGCATGTCATATACTGAATGAATCTCAGAGGTGCATAGTGAGATATGATCAAAGATTATTTGGAGGAATACCTCACTTGCTGGAATGGAGTGCTGATTTGGACATAGTTTCTTTGGATACAAACAGGATTGAACAAATCCCAGCGGGTATATCACCAAATTGTCCAAGGTTATCCACCTTGATTCTCAGTAACAATCACATCATTAGCATTCCAGAATGCTTTTTCACACACATGAAATCTCTAGCAATACTTGACCTATCTCAAAATCGCAGTTTAACCTCACTACCGGATTCGCTGTCTGACTTGTCTTGTCTTGTTTCTCTACTGCTCCACGGATGTAAAGCTTTGAAAAAGGTGCCTCCATTGGGAAGGCTTCAAAAATTGTCAAGGTTGGTAATTTCAGGCACTTCAGTTGAGGTGGTTCCAGGCTTGGAAATGCTAACAAACTTAACATGGCTTGATCTCTCTTACAATAAAAAATTGAGGTTGAAAGCAGGGAGCGTACTACGTGACTTGACCAATTTGCAATGTCTCAATCTCTTCGACTCTGCTCTGTTAAACGTGGAATTAGAGGATGTACAAGGGATGATCTCACTCGAATATTTTGTGGCCGGCTTTCATGATAGCAAAAGCTATAACAATTATGTGGCAAGCATATGGAACAGAGGTTCTACACCCAAATGTTATCTTCTCTATTTGGGTGATATCTCTGATTCTGAATGGATTTTGAAAGCTTACGATGTTATTGATCCAAGTGATGACAACAACCAATTTCTACATTTATCAGATTGCGTAGACTTGACTCATTTGCTGCCAAAAGATATTACCAAGCTCTCCATTGATTTTAATACGTGTTGGAAAAGCTTATGTGAGGCTCTGTCAAATAATGCTTCTTCTTCTTTGATGAACATCGAAGTTGAGGGTTGCACGAAAATGAAGAGCTTGTTTTGTTTATTTGGTAGATGTTCCTTTTGCAGTAATCTCAACAACCTTCAATCCTTGCAACTTGATGATTTGGAGAGCTTGACGGTCATTTGTAAAGAAGATGTTCCTGTTACTAATACAATAACACAGCCTCTCAAATCAAATTCCATCTTCTCTCATCTCAGGCGCTTAAATAATTCCATCTTCTCTCATCTCAGGCGCTTAAATGTCTCGTATTGCCATGGGTTAACAATTTTGGTAACAGCAGCGTTATTGCCCCAACTTCAAAACCTGCAGACATTAAGTGCAGTGAGATGTTATTCATTGAAAGAAATATTTGATGAGCGTGTTTCCACCATTTCGCTCCCCAACCTAACCACACTCGAGTTGTGTCACTTGACAGAGTTAGAGATTCTATGCAAAGGAACTATAATCTCTACATATTTGCCGAAATTGGAGATCGATGAGTGTCCCAAGTTTAAAAATCACCATCACTTTCAAGTCTCATCATCATAGTTACTGTCAAGTCTCATCATCATCATGGTTACTATTTCATTTGACGGTTCTTGACTCTTAATTATCAACCTTACTTAAAGTTGATTGCTCTTGAATTTTTATCCTTATTTAAATAATCATGTTTTCTTCCATGGGTGTAATTTCAAACCTCTTCGTCTTTTAATTTCTATCATCACAGGTTTCATGTCATATGATTTATATATACTAGCGGTTCAGACACTACTAGCTATTTTTCGATTATTTTAAAAAATTTAATTTTTATATTTTTATTTTTAAAATTATAAATTTTATAAAATAATTTAAATTAAATAAGATATTAAAAAATTTATTATATTATTATTATGTGTAACAAAATTAAGATAAATATTTATAAAGTAATTATTTATAAACATTATATAACTTTATTCATTTATTTTTTAATAGTATTTAATTTGAAACAAAAATAAAACTTCTTTATTTTCATGCATAATTTTAAATTTTATATTCAATTTATTAAATTATCTTTAATTTTATTTTTTTAATTATTAATTTATACTTTTATTATATTTTTTCATTGAGAAAGGCTAATTACCATTAAAAAATTAGGTGAAAAATTTATTCTTTTTCCATCAACGCTACCATTCATTTTCTTCTATAAAAAGGATGCGTAATCATATAACTTTCAAAGTAATTCTTTGTATATGTTCCTTGTTTCATTTTTTTCATCAAATCTTTCACATTTGTTTCCATCACCGCCAAATATTTTAATTTTTTTATTATTTTTAGTACTCTCTTTCGTATTTTAATTTTTATATTTTTTATGTATTTTTTATTTATATGATAAATATTTTTTATATTATTTTTTTATATTCTAATGTTATTTTTTAGTATTCTAATGTTATATTTTTATTGTATTTTTTTATTCATATGATAATTATTGTTGATATAAATTTTTATTTTTATTAATTTTTATGATATTTTTATTTTTTGTTTATATAAATTCTTTTTTTATTCTTTATTGTATTATATTTATGTTGTGTATAAAATTTTTTATTTTTTTATTTGATTTTATTCATATGAATTTTATTTACTTCTTATTATAATTTTTTTGTTCATATGATATATGTTATTGGTTGTAATTATTATATACTATATTTGTATAATTTTTTTTTCATTTTTTTTGTTTTTATTGTATTTCATACTGTACTTTATTTTTGTTTTTATTATATACTAATTATAAGTAATAAAAGAGTCATGAATAATAAAAGTTTATAGTTTATACAAAATTAAAGAGTACTAACAGTACTAAAAAAATTATAAAATATTTTTTTAGTTGACATTATAAAATGTATAATACTCTCTTTAATATTTTATGTATTAAAATATATTTTATCAACTTTTATATGTTAGTTTAATTTAGTAAGTAAATATTAATTTTATTATAAAATAAATTAATAAGATTTATTCAAATATTGAAAGTATAATGATAGGATAATATAAAAAATTATTTAAATTGATGTCTCTTTTAGTCATTTTTTTATCTAAGAGTAATTTTAAATAGTATAATTCAAACAATATTTATTTTTCTATAATCTATTTTGTTACGAAGATTGTCAAATATAAATTACGTTAACACAAATTTAGGGTATGTTTGTGAAACATGGTAGAGAGGATAAAAGTGCACTTAAGTGCTTTGAACGCTGTTTTTGATGTTTGGCAACTTTTCTTCTCTAATAAAAATACTAACGTGATTTTGCATCCCAAAAGCTCGTTCACTAGGAGTAAGAAATTATAGCTTCTGCATTTACTGAACGTACGTTTAGGTTTGTTGCTAGTTATTATGGATTTTTTCCATACTTTTTTTAAATAAAAATTACTGAAAGTATTAAAACAATTATTCTAATTTTTGTACACTGTTTACTATTTTAAATTTTTATAATATGTATTATTGTTTCTATTAGAAATAATAAATTAAATAAAAAATTAATTATAAATAATAATAAAAATATAACTAGTAAAAAATTAGAACCTAAAATAATAATAAAAATAAGATTATTAAGAATACTTAAGAAGAGTACTAAAATATGTTATGTTATATATTATTTTTAATTTAATAAATAAATATTAATTTTTACTATAAAAAATACTTAAAAAGTTGTCGATTTTTATATGTTATTTTTAATTTTATAAATAATTATTAATTTTTATTATAATAATAAAAAATTATAATATACTAAAATAGAATACTAAAAAAAATACTATATAAAAAATACTAAAAAAATATTCTTAAAAAAATAATATTATAATTTAATATTATATTTTTTTAATAATTAATTAATTATTTATCTAAAAATAATTTTAACTAATATTATCCAAATAATATTTATTTTATGAAAATCAATTTTAATAAAAAATTATCAAACATAAATCATATTAGCACAAACTCACTTCTACCCAAAATCAATTTTACAAAATCACTTTTATTTAAACTTCTACCCAAAATCAATTTTACAAAATCAATTTATTAAAAAATATTCATGAACTATTAAAAATGGACAGAAAAGTATTGTATGGAATTCGAATTGATAGCTCATTAATATTTTAAAGAAGTCTCATAATTAAATATTTTATTAGCTTTTTTTAACGTATGAAATAAAAATATATATTTTTTTAATTTTTAAATTATTAATTTTTTTAATAATTTTTTTAAATAAATTATTAATTTTTTAACAGTATAATTCGAATTATATCATGAATTACTGTGTGTTTGTGTATAATTCGAACCAAGCTGGTTCGAATTATGTAGAAATAGAATTCGAACCAGCATGGTTCGAATTATATAAAAATATGATTTTCGTTTTGGCGTATTTACGTTATATGATTCTTGATTTGGCTTATTAAGGTTTTTTATTCTATAATATAATAAGCTCAATTGAATAAGGAGTGTACTTTAATTTGCAAGTCTTGGTGTTTGTCATGTTATAAGTGCATGACAGATCATTATTATTGCGAAGATAATAATGTTGTCGGTGAATTCCCTTTTTTCCATCTCATGTAGGGCCACCTTCTTGGCAGGAATGAACTTAGCTGTAGACAACTAGATATCACGAAAGTTGTAAGTTATCAATCTTACTTAGTGAGTTAAATAGGGTTGGTTGAAATAGAAGAAAGCAAGAGTAGTAATGGGTAGGCCGAAGGAAGAACGTTACTGGAATGAAGTTACAAAACAGGCGGATGGTACATGGAAGTGCAACCGGTGTGAAAGTAAGTTTAGTGGACGTATAAGTGTAACTAGAATTAAAGCCCATGTCGATCGGATCCCAGGGAAAGGTATCTCTCCATGCTCCGCTTCACTTCAACATAATCATCCACAACCACTACCACAACAAACCGCAAATCCAATGGAAGGTAATACAGTAAATTAGTAGTTCTAAAAATATAGATTGAAAAGCGGAGAAACATTAATGATTATTTTCTGATCTACAAATTGTTATGTATATATGGGACATTGCTTTAGTTTTGTTTTTACCCAACTACTGTGTTGAAGTATAAAAGTCTTGACTGGATCTTTTCCTGCCTCATATTTGTACTGATTAAGGGGATGGTGAAGATCATGATCATGAAATGGTTGATGCCATTTCTGGAGGTTTAACGCAGCATCCAGTTAATGTCATCAGTGAACCCACCAACTACTTGCTGCCGGAAGGTAAGCACCCCTTTTGCTCCTATCAATTCATCATTGCGTTGGATAACCATATTTCTGTTTCTTCCACCGTAATTTCAGAAATCTAATAAATGATATCATTTCTTTTCTAGATCTCAAAAGTGTGTAGGACCCAAATCGCATGGATTTTTGAAACGCGTAAAAAATAATCTTCATTTTTTTTTTAAAGAAAGAAAGAGCTCAACACTCAAGGTGGAGTACAGAAAGACAAACAATAATTATAAAAGACAAACAATTCCTATATCATTTTCGGCATAGCCATCAACCATATGAGTTATTTACTATATCACTCTATAGCACGTGAAAACGATTGATCCATACACTCTACCACTCCTGTTGTCTTATTACATCATTCCGTCGTAGTCAAATAATCCATATTACTGAGAAGAATCCAACTAGCTAAAACTTGTGCTGTTCGTTTCTCATCGGCATAGATCTCCAACTCTCAAAGTGGTCTTTGAAAGTACTGGGAGCACACCACACCTGCCAAGAGAGCTCACACGTAACAAATAAGTGTTGTATATTTTCAACAACTTTCTTACACAACACGCACACACTATCATTCTGTTGTAGGATTCCCAGTCTACTTAGCCGATCCTTTGTGTTGACCCTACCTACCAATACAAACCAAACGAACAGCTCGACCCGAGGTGGGACTAGACCTTTCCAAATTTCCTTCGTGAATGTATAGCTCAGAAGCTCCTCATTCATGGTCTCTTCCTGCAAAACCTGCACAAATGAGTTAGTAGAATAAACTCATTCCTTAACAAATTTCCACATCACTCTATCTTGTACATCTGCTACTAATCTAACAAATTGCAATACGTGAAGCAGCTGATCTAATGTATCAGACTCCCATTGGCGGAGTTCCCTCCTCCATTTGAAGTGTCAAACCCACTCTATCCCATCCCAGAACCCACAATCCCCAATTACTGATCCTTTTTTGTTTAAAATCAAGAAGAGTCTCGAAAAGGAGTCTTTCAACTTTTCCACTTGGAGCCATGTATCCTCCCAGAACCTGGTTGATCTACCATCTCCTACTTCCATGGCAAGGCCATCAATCATCTTCTGACTAACATGTTGCTCTTTTATTTGTATTTGACATATGTCTCTCTACGGGTCTCCTCTCCTTGGTAACTCCTGAGTTGACAACAAGTGATTCGGGTTCAAGCTATTACAGGAGCACACAATCTTCTTCCATAGAGGACAGCCCTCCTTTGAGAATCGCCACCACCATTTAAATAGTAAGGCAGTATTGCGGACCACCACATCACCCAGTCCCAAGCCTCCAAACTTCTTTGGTGCCTGGACCACTTTCCACTTCACGAGAGCCATACCAGGTCGTCCATCATCCTTCCCCCAAAAGAACCTCCGCTGCAAGGAAATGATTCTTCGTACAACTGCAATTGGCATCTTATACAAGTTCAGGTAATAAATAAGTAGGCTGTTGACCACTGACTTAATGAACACCAGCTTTCTAGCCTTACTAAGAACCTTCGCTTTCCACAAGCTTAGTTTTTCCTCCACCTTATCTAGAACCGGCTTCCAAGTTTTTACTAACCTTGGGTTTTCTTCTAGGCTAATGCCAAGATACCTCACTGGTAGTGCTGCCTCCTGGCATCCTAGTAGTTGACACATTCGGCTGACCCACTCCTGACTGTAGTTCACTGGTATCAAGTTGGACTTCTCAAAATTAATGCTCAACCTAAACATCAATTCAAAGCACCTCAGAAGTCTCTTATAGTTTCTCACCGTCTCCTTTTCCGGCAGACAAAATTTTATCCCTCCCGACTAAAAGTGGAGATATCCGACCGTTCCTTACTGCCTCCCCTATCATCCGGTTAAGCACATCCACCACCAGTACAAACAAAAATGGTGATAACGGGTTCCCTTGCCGTAGGCCCCTCTGCATGTTGAATGGTTTTGATGGTGACCCAGTGACCAGGATAGAAATGGATGCCGACCTAACACACTCTCTAACCCATGACCTCCATGTTCTACCGAAGCCCATCTTTTCTAATACAGTATCAACAACAAAGTACCATTTAACTCTATCATAGGCTTTATGGAAATCCAGTTTGATAATCGCTGATGCCTTCTTTTTCTGTTTTAGCCATTGCACCGTTTCACAAGCAATTAAAGCTCCATCATGTATCTTCCTTCCCTTCACAAAGGCACTCTGTGATTCCCCAACTAAGCCTGTCATTACACTCTTCATTCTTCATGTCAACAATTTAGAGATAACCTTATATACACATCCAACCATGCTAATAGATCTGAGGTCTTTAATTTCCTTAACCCCAACAAATTTCGGCGTCAGTGCTACCCATGTGATATTAGAGTCTGCTGGTAGTCTTGCTGTCTCAAAAAAAGCCATCATAGTTGTAGTAAATTCTGTTCCTATCTCGTTCCAACACTTTTTTATAAAACTCATGTTATACCCATCACTCCCTGGAGTCTTAGAAGATTCACAATCCCACACTGCCTCTTTTACCTCCTCTACTGATGGTAACATCTCTAAAGCGTCTGCTTCCTCCCTCTCTAATCGATTAACTAATCCATCTCTAAAGCTCACACTTAGAGAACTTTCCTGGTGGTACAGACTTTTATAGAAGTCCCGAACTGCAACTTTGATTTTTGCTTGATTCCTGACTATCCTTCCATTAATCACCAAAGACTCAATCCGGTTATTCCTTCTTCTTGCCACAACAATATTGTGAAAATAGCTTGTGTTCCTGTCCATCTTATTACCATGTCGAGACCTAAACATTTGCTTCCAGTGCACCTCCTGTCTCACATACCACTTTTCATAGTGCTTCACTAGTGCCCTTCTCCTTGCCTCTATTGTAACATCATAGTGTCCACTACTAACCATATCATCCACCTTCTGTATTTCTTCCTCAAACCTATTTATCCTCTCATTTATATTTCCAAAATGTTGTTTATGCCATATGCGGAGTGGAACTGACAGTGCTTTCATCTTCTCTAGGAATTATATGTTACCTGATCCCCTCCATTCTTCTTTCACCATTCTCAAGAATCCTTCATGTGTGAACCACGAGTCCAAGCTTCGGAATGGTCTCGGGTAATCAAATTTCCTGCTATCTTCTATGATCAAAGGGCATTGATATGATAAACCTCTTGGGCCTTCCCTTAGGCGCGTCTCTGGATATGCATCCAGCCACCCTAAAGTAACTAGACTCCTATCAATACGACTGCATGACTGTTCTCTAAACCAAGTATACTTACGATTGTTTAGTGCCAAATCCAACAACTCCATGTCATTTATCCATATTCTGAAATCTTTCGCAGACGCTGATAGAGTAGTCGCTCTTTTTCTTTCTTCCAAATACAATATTTCATTAAAATCCCTCAAGTAACAAAAAGGCACCTGTCATAGTCCTGCAATATAACTCAATTCTTCCCACATCGAAATCTTTTCACCTCTCACATGCGGTCCATACACTAAGCAAATCGCACAATAAAAATTATCTTTCACCACAACTCCTTCTACACACATCCATCTATCTCCTTTATAGCAATTATACAACTTAAAAACCGTTTCATCCCATATTAATAATAATCCTCCAGACGCCCCAACTGAACTTACAAACTCCCAACTAGCTCTGTCACTTCCCCAAATACGAGCAACATCAAACTTAGTCACTAGCTCCTTCTTTGTTTCTATCAAACCTAACATTTCCAATCTAAACTTACTCTTAAAATTCTTTAGCATACTAAATTTTGCAACACCTCCCAACCCCCTTATATTCCAGGAACTTAAAATCATTGAACAAAATTATTGCACACCTATTTTTGATTTTTTGGCCGACTTCTTCAAACTTTTGCTTTTTGCTTCGCCTGTCGTCGTTTCAGAGCAATTGCTTTGTTTTGCTCCTGTAAAATAGTCATAATGTCCTCCTCATCACTGCACTGAGCACCTGACTCTACCGCTAGTTTCCAAGCCTTTTTGTTCTCTGCCATTTCCTCTTTCCAACTCGGGCGTTGTTCCTCTCTATTGAAATTACTACCACCATCCGTGCCAGCCTCCATCTTTGATCCTGAATCTGCACCATGCACGTTCTCTTCCTCTTGCCCATTCCCATTACCTTGACGCCAGCCATCCATCGTGATTTCCCCATCCTCCAATCTCAATCCTATCTTGCTTTGGTGCTGACTTTCTTCCCTTGCTATATAGCATCTTGTTACTATGCCATCATTAGTGTAGTTCCCCACAGCTGTTCCAACGCTCATCATTCTCTCCTCTCCCAAGTTACATGACTCATTTTGTGTTTGTGCTGGAGCTGTGGGTTTGTCAATTTCCTATCTCCACTGTCGGCGATCTCTGTCATCCTCGATGGCCTCCGCAGCAGTGCGTCTCGCTCCTACAGGCCCTTCAGACACCTCCTTCTCTGTATCCTCCTCTAGATGCCGCTGCTATCCCCTGCCGTCATCTCTGTTTCGTTGAAGTCCACGGATCTCGTACCCAGGCTCCATGTGCGTCACTTTCACGGTCAGTGGCCGCGTCCCTTACCGGATTAGCAAGGCTGTAGGTTCACTCGCCTCAGATGATGGTCTTTCGCGTCCGTCCGCCTGTGTCGTCCTCCCAGCGTCTGTCGAACCTCTGCTCGAAAGCGCCGTTCGCGTAGCAGCCTGGAGGAAAGCATGCGTCTCCTGCCGAGTTAGGTTGGGAACCGGGTCAGGCCTTACCCGGTTTAAGGTCCCAGCAGCAGCTCTTCTCCAGCGTGCCCTCTCCTTCAGCCCAGCTTCATGTCCTATAACAAGCTTATTGGGCCTATTAGCTGCCAGCTCATTAACCTTCGTTGTGTTCTCATATGTT
Organism: Arachis hypogaea; assembly: GCF_003086295.3. NCBI lineage: Eukaryota > Viridiplantae > Streptophyta > Magnoliopsida > Fabales > Fabaceae > Arachis > Arachis hypogaea. Next base: position 125,930,897 of record NC_092039.1, read on the forward strand.
TGGTTACCATAACAGTCCTCATAATTATTTGATATTGTATCCTCCGAGTCAATATCCTTATTAATATTGAAGGATCCTAAAAATCCTTTCTCATTTTTAATGCCGCGTAATTACTGTTTCTGTTATCATATTGAAATTTCAAAAACAGATAACTCCATTCATTCAAATCAACATGTGAATTTACTGTCCTGCCCTTATCTTGTTCGTCATTCCTGTGTTCGTCCGCCGCCGCCATGTCCCAACCAACCACCCTCCATTCATCACTATAATTTAATAGACCCCCAATTCCTGCATCCTACCTCTCTTCTCCATTTAACATGTCCTTGTCTTCTGTCTTGTTCTGCCGCTTTCGGAAACATTCTTCCCGATACACTTCTCCACCCACTTCTCTTACAAGGACGTCAAACACACTTGTGCCTATTGTAACATGAATCCACTCGTTAATCATGTCGAAGGCACAAGTATCAATCAGAACTCTACCCACACTGAATGAGTTGCACGATTCTGTCAGTTTATCACATGCCACCACCTCACCCCATTGCTCTCCTATTTTGTGAAACGTGTCTCTTGACCATGTATGTAATGGAACTCCATAACAATCTAACCAAACTCTTCTAGACTCGCTCTTCTCAGTCTCGTCCCATCTCCATACCATATGAAACAATTTTAATAAATTATTCATTCTAAAAGTGTAAGATTCTTCCGCACTAAGCACTGTGTCAAACGTTAACATTGCTTTATACGCGCCCAACTCCCTTACTTGCATCACATGTGGCCAGTCCCAATGAACCTTTTGCTGTAGTGTATTAAAATCAATCGCCAATTTCGTACCTCCTACAATACTTCTCTGTAGTCAGACGACATTCTCACTTACTATCGGTACTTCTACCTTCTTCGTCAATCCTTTGTTATTTGGATCCTTTCTAGGAGCATTAGACGGTTGCCTCACAACTTTCACTTCAGCTACTCTCTCACTCCTTATCTGTGAATTTTTCCCTCCAACATGTTGTTTGTCGATCACTTCTGCTTCTTTGCCCATCATATTATGCCACAGAACTCCCCTTCTATACTTCGCTTCTCCAACAAAGATTTGTTTACCTCATCGTCGTCCTGTTTATATGTGCAACAGCCTTCAAAGCTCCTCCTTTTGTCGTATATCGTACAAAAACAAACAAATGGATATGTCCATTTTTATTCGTCCGTAATAAATATATGTCGATAATCCTGCCTGTCCATTTGAACATATTGAAAAGTTCTCTTTTTGATATGTCCTCTGGCAAATTGTCAACGAAGACGGAGAAAGAATCAAGCTCTAAGCGTTGATACTCTTCTGTGTTCCAAACCCTAAGATCTTTATCATGTTTACTCTGTGTAGCCCTTACCCCCTTGTATTTCCCCACCTCACACGCTCTTGAGCGCTCTAACGCTCTCGCTCTCTCGCTCTCTCTCTCATCTTAGGGTGTATTTGGTAATAATCCTCATTTTCTATGACAATACAAAATTACAAATGTCATTAAAATATTGAAAACGCGATAAAAATATTTAAATATTTTAAAAAAGTGTTTTACAAATTGAATTTTAATATAATTTTTTTAAAATATAATTAAAAAATTGAGATAATTTTATCCTTAAGAATTAAAAATTCTAAGCTAAGTAGATTTTTTTTATTTTTTATCAATAACAAATAATGCTTTTAAAAAATTATAGAGATCGAATTTTTATTTAATTTTTTATATACTTTTTAAATAATTATCTAAATATTTTTACAAAATTTTAGATCAAATAGATACACAGTTTATTAAATACAAAAGTCATTTATTACTAATAAAAAATATTTTTTGATTATTTTTATTGTGTTTATAATTTTTTGAGAATATTTTTATCATTATAAAACACGAAAATTATTTTTACAAGTATTTCAAAAAATCGGGTGCGATTTTCTAATCAATCCTCTCATAAATAAAGAAATAATTATCTTCTAAAATATATTTGATTGTTTTCGGAAAATTAAATGGAGTCATTGTAGTTAATATTAACTATTTCTTTAACTTTAATTTGAAAAAGTAAATAAGTTAATTGCACTACTAACACTATTTTTACAAATTACAAGAGCTTTAAAAACAATTCTATTTTGCCTTTTTTTTTTCATTTCCCAAACCACCCCATCTCCCCCCCCCCCCCCAAAAAAAGTAAAAGTTGAAAAAATTGCCAAAAAAAATCTAATTTCTCGTTCTCGTGCGACTTCATATGAAAGGTGAAAAATGAATGACTATGTTCAACTTTCTTAGCTTGGATATATATTACCCTAAATTAATTATTGCAGAAAAAATAAAGACAAAAAGAAATATTAATTATTTGTAGAATTATATAATAGAGATTTAATGCTTGAACCAAAATATCTAATTCTCCATAAGATCATACCACGTCTTTTTTTTATCCTTTGTTTTCAATTTTTATTTTTTATTCTTTGACTGAATGGATTAAAAAATTTGGAGAATTAGAAAAACAGAATAAATTGTATGTAAAATTTAAAGTTTTCAAAAATTCTTGTTATTTTTTGAAATAGTTTTATCATAGTTAAATCATTTGGTTTTTCTAACTCAATGTAATTCCTCTAATAATAATTAAATATGTCATAGAGAATAACTAACTCCTTATTTATGAAAAGATAATTGACCCCTTTATAAAAGTTAAATTCTAGTTATAGTTATCACCCTGTATAAAAAAGTTCGAGTTAAATTCTAAATGGGTGCTTATTTTGGATGATGTTTGGAAATTCATTGATCTGGAAAAGGTGGGAATCCCTCGTTGTAGAATCAATGGCTCTAAACTGATTATAACAACTCGGTTGAAACATGTGCTTCGACAGATGGACTGCCCCACACGTAATGTAATAGCAATGCGTCCTCTCTATGAGAGTGAAGATTTGGAGTTATTTCTTGCAAGACTTGGTGAAGATCACAAAACACCTGCAACCTTATCTCCTAGAATATTGGAGATTGCAAGGTTTATTGCAAGGGAATGCGGTGGTTTACCGCTTGCAATCAGTGTAATGGCTAGAACCATGAAAGGCGTTGATAGCATTCGTCAGCGGAGACATGCGTTGAATAGACTTGAGAGAGGGGAGATGGGGGGAGAGATGGAAGAAGAGGTATTTCAAGTATTAAAAGCGAGCTATGATAACTTACGACATAAATCCATGCAAAAAAGTTTCTTGCATTGTGCATTATACTCTGAGTTCTGGAAGGATGACAAATTAATAAAGAAACTGGTTGACAGTGGAGCCATAAATGGAAGGAGGAGCTTGGAAGAAATTTTTGATGAAGGCCATACCATATTCAATGAACTTGAAGACCATTCATTATTGTCTGACATTACGAATATGCAGAATTCAGTGAGAAACATGGCATGTCACATATTGAAAGAATATAAGAGGTTGATAGTTAGATGTGGTAAAGAATTGACAGGAATACCTCACCTGCAGGAGTGGACTGCTGATTTGGAGTTAGTTTCTTTGGATGAAAATGAGATAAAAGAAATCCCAGCGGGTGTATCACCCAAGTGTCCAATGTTATCCACCTTGATTCTGAGTAATAATTGCATCAGTAGCATCCCAGAATGCTTCTTCACACACATGAAATCTCTAGCAATACTTGACCTATCTCATAATCGCAGTTTAACCTCTCTGCCGGATTCCCTGTCGGACTTGACTTGTCTTGTTTCTCTACTGCTTGATGAATGTGAAGCTCTGGAAAAGGTGCCTCCATTGGGAAGGCTTCAAAAATTGTCAAGGTTGGTAATTTCAGACACTCAAGTTGAGGAAGTTTTAGGCTTGGAAATGCTGACAAACTTGAGATGGCTGGATCTATCTTACAATAAAAAGTTGAGGTTGGAATCAGGGAGGGTGCTGCGTGGTCTGACCAATTTGCAATATCTGAATCTCTTCAAAGCTGCTCTGCTAAATGTGGAAATAGAGGATGTACAAGGGCTGACCACTCTTGAATATTTTGTGGTCGGCTTTGATGACTGCAAAAGCTATAACAATTTTGTGACAGGTATATGCAACACAGGTTCTGTACCCAAATCTTATCTTCTCTATTTGGGTAGTATCGAGGGTTACTATGAGAGTATTGAATCTTATGATGATATTGGTCCAAGTGGTGACCACCAGCGAATTGTACGTTTATTAGATTGCAAAGAATCCCCTCATTTGCTATCCCCTCATTTGCTGCCAAATGATCTTACCAATCTCTACATTGATTATAATGCACGATGGGAAAGCTTATGTGATGCTCTGTCAAATAATGCTCCTTCTTCTTTGGAGAACGTTCAAATTCACAGTTGCTCAGAAATGAAGAGCTTGTTTTGTTTATTTAGTAATTGTTCCTTTTGCAGTAATCTCAACAACCTTGAATCCTTGCAGCTTTACGCTTTGGAGAGCTTAACAGTCATTTGTAAAGAAGATGTTGGTGCTACTGATACAACAACACAACAGCCTCTCAAACCAAATGCCGTCTTCTCTCAACTCAGGCACTTGGAGATCCGTAATTGCCATGAGATAGAAACGTTGGTAACAGCAGGGTTATTGGCCCAACTTCAAAACCTGCAGACATTAATTGTAGAGAGTTGTGAATCATTGAGAGAAATATTTGCAGCGAGTAGCAGTGGTGCTGATAGTGATGATGCTGCTTCCACCGTCATTACACTCCCCAACTTAACCACACTCGAGTTGTCTGACTTGCCAATGTTAGAGACTGTGTACAAAGGAATTATAATCTCTGAATCATTGCCGAATTTGGAGACCGAAGACTGTCCCAAGTTAGAAAGTCGCTTTCCATTTGAAGTCTCGTCATCATAGTTACATGATCTTACACATTACTTTTTATGAGTGTAATTTCACACCTCTTCACCTTTTAATTTCTATCTTCACAGCTTTCATGTCATGATTATATATTCATTTACTTACTACCAACTGTTGTAAAATAAATAAAAGATATAAAATAGAGATGTATAAATAGAAGACTTTATTATTAATATAATTAGCTCAATAATTATTATATATATATAATAATATTATATGTTGTATTGTGTATATATATACAAAGATAAGAAAAAGTATTAAAAATAAAGAGAGAGAGATTTGCATTTGATACTATCTCAATATAATAAAGATGGTTAATATTGCTATTAATATTATATGTAAAGAGTAATAGAAAATAGAATTTAAAATACTTATAAAATAAAAGAAGAGAAAGAATTGTAATAGTAATATAAGGAGAAGGGTATTTGATTGCAACATAAAAGATGATTGATTTATTTGTATAGAAAGGAAGGAAGAATCTGTTGTTATTGTTGTGTGTTCATATCATGCACTGAGCATGTCTATTTATACATGCAAGGAGGCTATAATTTTCAACTATCATTAAATATAAGGACATTGATAATGTAGCCATTTAGCATGGAAAATATGATCTGTTCATGGTCATCCATTTTTATCCTTATCGCAACACTCCCCCTTGGATGACCATTAAGGATTATTGTCTCATTAAAACCTTACTAAAGGAAAACCCTGTGGGAAAAACCTCAGTGAAGGAAAAAGAGTACGATATCCTTTGTGATGGGGACTGCCTCATTAAAAACCTTGTCAAGAAAAACCCAATGGGAAAAAAAACCTGACCAAGGAAAAAAGAGTACAGTCTCCCCCTCTTGCCGACATCATTTAATGTCTCGAAATCGGCGCATCCCAATCTCATGTACCAATCTTTCAAAGGAGGATTTCGGGAGTGACTTTGTGAATAAATCTGCCAGATTGTCACTTGAACGGATCTGTTGGACATCAATTGTCCCTTGATTTTGAAGATCATGAGTGAAGAAGAATTTGGGAGAAATGTGCTTTGTTCTATCGCCTTTAATGTATCCGCCTTTAAGTTGAGCAATGCATGCTGTATTATCTTTAAACAGGACAGTTGGAGCTATCTTATGATCAATCAGTCCACATGATGACATAATATATTGAATCAGACTCCTTAGCCAAAAACACTCGCGACTAGCTTCATGAATCGCCAGTATTTCAGCATGATTAGAGGATGTTGCAGCAATTGTCTGTTTCGTGGACCTCCAAGATATAGCTGTACCACCATATGTAAACAGATATCCTGTTTGAGATCTCCCTTTATGTGGATCAGACAAGTAGCCAGCATCTGCATAGCCAACTAGTTGTGACTTGGATCCATAGGGGTAAAACAATCCCATATCAACCGTTCCATGAAGATATCGAAAAATTTGTTTGATTCCACTCCAATGTCTTTTGGTTGGAGAGGAACTATACCTTGCTAGTAAATTCACCGCGAATGATATGTCAGGTCGCGTATTATTAGCAAGATACATTAGTGCTCCAATGACACTAAGATATGGTACTTCAGGACCAAGGATATCTTCATTTTCTTCTTTAGGACGGAATTGATCCTTTTTCACATCCAAAGATCTTACGATCATTGGGGTACTTAATGGATGTGACTTATCCATATAAAATCTCTTCAAGATCTTTTCTGTGTACGTTGTTTGATGAATAAAGATCCCGTCTTTTATATGCTCGATCTGCAGGCCGAGACAAAATTTAGTCTTTCCAAGATCTTTCATCTCAAACTCTTCTTTTAGAGTTTTTATAATTGTTGGAATCTCTTCAGGAGTCCCAATGATATTTAAATCATCAACGTACACAGCAATTATAACGAATCCAGATGCAGATTTCTTTATGAAAACACATGGGCAGATATCATCATTCTTGAATCCGTTTTTGGCCAGATACTCAGTAAGACGATTATACCACATTCGTCCAGATTGCTTTAGACCATATAGAGATCTTTGCAATTTGACTGAGTATAACCCTTGCGAATATTCATTGGATGGTTTAGATATCTTTAATCCTTCAGGGACTTTCATATAGATATCCCGATCTAATGAGCCGTATAAATAGGCTGTTACCACATCCATTAAATGCATATGCAGTTTATGATATGCAGATAAGCTGACCAAATAACGCAAAGTTATCGCATCCACTACAGGGAAATACGTTTCTTCATAATCTATACCGGGCCTTTGTGAAAAACCTTGTGCCACAAGTCGGGCTTTGTAGCGCACGACTTCATTTTTCTCATTTCGTTTTCTCACAAATACCCACTTATATCCAACAGGTTTTACATCTTCAGGTGTACGGACTATAGGTCCAAAGACTTCACGTTTTGCAAGTGAGTCTAATTCAGCCTTCATGGCTGCTTCCCATTTTGGCCAATCATTTCTTTGTCGACATTCTTCGACTGATCTTGGCTCAAGATCCTTACTTTCATGCATGATATCTACTGCCACATTATATGCAAATATTTCATTGACAATTGTCTTATTTCGGTCCCATTTCTCTCCTGTAAAGACATAATTTATCGAGATCTCGTCATTTTCACAATTTTCAGGTACCTGAACGTCTTCTGGCGTTATATCAGAATTTTGGACAACTGCCGGTGTCTTTACTATGTCTTTTTCAACAGGAATCGTATTTACCTCTTTTCTCTTTCGAGAATTTTTATCTTTGGAACCGACAGGCCTGCCACGCTTCTGGCGTGTATTTGCTTCCGTGGCTATTTGTCCTACTGGGACATCAATTCGAATTGGGGCATTTTCCGCCCTGCCACGCTTCTGGCGTGAATTTGCTTCAGTGGCTACTTGTCCTACTGGGACGTCAATTCGAATTGAGGCATTTTCCGCTGGTATATAAGATTTGGTTATCCTCTTTGTATCGGAAAATGCATCAGGCAATTCATTTGCTATTCTTTGCAAATGTATAATCTTTTGAACTTCTAGTTCACATTGCCCTGATCGAGGATCTAAATGCATCAACGATGATGCATTCCAATTAAGTTCCTTTTCAGGAAGCTTATTCTCTTCCCCTAATGTTGGAAATTTTGATTTATCAAAATGACAATCCGCAAACCGGGCTTTAAACACATCACCAGTTTGTATCTCAAGATACCTCACTATAGAGGGAGAATCATATCCAACATATATCCCCAATTTTCTTTGGGGTCCCATTTTGGTGCGATTAGGTGGTGCAATGGGAACATATATTGCACACCCAAATATTCTTAAATGGGAAACATTTGGCTGCTGGCCAAAAGCTAATTGCATAGGAGAGAATTGATGATAACTTGTTGGCCTCAAACGAATAAGTGCTGCGGCATGTAAAATAGCATGCCCCCAAACCGAGGTTGGGAGATTTGTTCTCATAAGCAAGGGTCTAGCGATTAATTGGAGGCGCTTAATAAGTGATTCTGCTAACCCATTTTGTGTGTGAACATAAGCTACTGGATGTTCAACACTTATTCCATTAGCCATACAATAAGCATCAAAAGCTTGGGAAGTAAATTCACCAGCATTATCAAGACGAATTGCTTAAATTGGATTTTCTGGAAATTGTGCTTTTAATCGAATAATTTGAGCCAGTAATCTCGCAAACGCCAGGTTGCGAGAAGATAATAAGCACACATGTGACCATCTCGAAGATGCATCTATGAGGACCATAAAATATCTAAAAGATCCACATGGTGGATGAATAGGTCCACATATATCACCTTGAATCCTTTCTAGGAATTCAGGGGACTCAAATCCAATCTTTACTGGTGATGGCTTTAAAATTAGCTTTCCCTGAGAACATGCAGCACAACAAAATTCACTAGTTTTAAGAATCTTCTGGTTCTTTAGTGAATGTCCATGAGAGTTTTCAATAATTCTCCTCATCATGGTTGTTCCCGGATGACCCAAACGGTCGTGCCAAGTTATGAATTCATTTGGGCTAGTAAACTTCTGGTTTACAGTGGCATGTGATTCAATTGCACTAATCTTGGTATAATACAACCCAGATGAAAGAGAGGGTAATTTTTCTAATATAACTTTCTTATTTGAATCATGAGTTGTGATACATAAATACTCATGATTTCCCTCATTCATCGTCTCAACATGATATCCATTTCGGCGAATATCTTTGAAACTCAACAAGTTTCTCAGAGACTTGGTAGATAATAGTGCATTATTTATTATAAATTTTGTTCCTCCAGGAAACAAAATTACAGCTCTTCCGGAGCCTTCTATCACAACCAATAATAGTATTAACATATTCCTCTTTTGGCACAAGATGGGTAAAATATATATCACTTTTGAGAATAGTGTGCGAACTTGCACTATCCGCAAGGCATACATCTTCATTACATATCCTTGCCATTCTTCAAAAACAAATAATAAAATGAGTAATATGCACAGCTAAATTGAATACTTGATCAGAATTATTTTTCTAAGAAACACTGTACATAAAATAATGTCATATACTAAAATTTTATTTTAAAATTTGACACATTTAATAATTTCAAAATTCATATTAATATTTCATTATTTATGTACATCACATTTGAAACTTAAATACATAGAAAATAAAACTTAACAATAAGTTCTTTACATTATTTATTTACATATATACTTCACAATCCCACATATTAAACTATTCCATCATTGATCAAATGACCAATATTTCCTTCAGGGTCCTCAAAGAAATCAGATACATCATAATGAGTGGTGGAGTTCTCAGCATCATTTGAAACAAAATTTGTTTCCTTTCCTTTGTCGTTCTTTTTCAAAGATGCCTGGTAAAGATCGACTAGGTGCCTTGGGGTACGACAGGTACGTGACCAATGGCCCTTTCCACCACAGCGGAAACACTTCTCCTCCGTTGATTTATTCTGCCCGATATTCCTTTCTTTGTCCCACTTCTGGTGAGATCCTCTCTTTTGAACATAATTCTTTTTCCTTCCATAATTTTTCTTGTTATTAAAAGCTTGCCATTTACCTCTTCTGGGGTAATGATTTGCCGCATTTACTTCAGGAAATGGGGCGGCGCCAGCTGGGCGCGCTTCATGATTTTTTAATAACAACTCATTGTTGCGTTCGGCAACAAGAAGGCAAGAAATTAACTCAGAATATTTTTTAAACCCTTTCTCTCGATACTGCTGCTGCAGGAGCACATTCGAGGCATGGAAGGTTGAGAAAGTTTTCTCCAACATATCATGATCAGTTATTTTTTCCCCACACAATTTCATTCGTGAGGTGATTCGAAACATTGCAGAATTATATTCATTTATAGATTTAAAATCTTGTAAACGCAAATGCGTCCATTCATACCGGGCTTGAGGAAGTATCACCGTTTTCTGATGATTGTACCTTTCTTCAAGGTCTTTCTAAAGATCTGCAGGATCTTTTAATGTGAGATATTCATTTTTCAATCCTTCGTCAAGATGACGACGGAGAAAAATCATGGCTTTAGCTTTATCCTTCTGGGATGCATTATTTTCAATCTTAATGGTATCTCCAAGATCCATTGAATCAAGATGGATTTCAGCATCTAGTATCCATGATAAATAATTGTTTCCAGATATATCAAGAGCATTGAATTCAAGATGAGAGAGCTTCGACATAGTGAAAATATTACCTGAGTCTTCCTAAAGATTTGATCAGAGTCTTGTGCTGATAACGTGTTGTAAAATAAATAAAAGATATAAAATAGAGATGTATAAATAGAAGACTTTATTATTAATATAATTAGCTCAATAATTATTATATATATAATAATATTATATGTTGTATTGTGTATATATATACAAAGATAAGAAAAAGTATTAAAAATAAAGAGAGAGAGATTTGCATTTGATACTATCTCAATATAATAAAGATTGTTAATATTGCTATTAATATTATATGTAAAGAGTAATAGAAAATAGAATTTAAAATACTTATAAAATAAAAGAAGAGAAAGAATTATAATAGTAATATAAGGAGAAGGGTATTTGATTGCAACATAAAAGATGATTGATTTATTTGTATAGAAAGGAAGGAAGAATCTGTTGTTATTGTTGTGTGTTCATATCATGCACTGAGCATGTCTATTTATACATGCAAGGAGGCTATAATTTTTAACTATCATTAAATATAAGGACATTGATAATGTAGCCATTTAGCATGGAAAATATGATCTGTTCATGGTCATCCATTTTTATCCTTATCGCAACACCAACCAATTTATTGCACGTTTATTCTCTTAACAATAATTATGACCTCTATTATTGGTTATCCTCCTAAAAATAAAATAATAAAAACACAAGATACAGTGTATGCTTGTTAAAAACAGTGATGATAATAATTTAATTTCCTTGATACTGATACTAATATATTTTAATTATATATTATTCTATCGATAAAAATAAATATCTTTTACACTCAAAACTTAAATAGTTAACGTAAAAACAAATGTATCTAATTAGATGATAATGTAATCTTTTTTAGTACATTGTTAAGGTATTAAAATTAATCTATTTACCAAAAAAAAATATATAACTCGACAAGTTTTTGCAAGTCTTCGGCTTTGCCATTTTGTCGTTGATGTATGTCGTTTTTATTTTTCATTTTAATTTTCCTTTTATATCATATTATTATTATTATTATCTAATGTTGCCATACCATGTTGTTAATTATTACTAGCAAATAATACCACGGATAATAAATAAGATAGTTTTAAATGATAACATATTTTAAATGCTTTATTTTACCTTAATATGTTAGTTAACGCAATCTAATTAAGATAGTTAGTTAAATTATAATTGATTTTAAAGTTGCCAAATTAGGACATAAGTGATGACGTCTTATTTTATACTCAATAATCATCAAAGAAACGATAGTGAAGAGGTGTGAAACAATTTTTAAGAACCTGCATATTTAATAATAACTAGTTTAATCATATTTATATTATCATTCAAAATGGTGATGGTGATAGTTTTGAGTTTAGAGTCATTTTAGGGTTGAGTTTTGGGGAAGGGAGAGGACTGTATGTGTAGCTGTGAGGTGAGAAAATATGAGATAAAAAGCTAATTGGCTAATACTAGAGAAATGATTTTAATGCCATATCATCTATTTTATAAGTCAATTTGGTATTTTTCATTAACAGAAATTGAAATAATTGATGTCCGATTATTTTTGTTAAATTTTAAAATATTTTAAAAATTATTTTATCATTGACATATTTTAAGATTATTTTTGTGAGCACCAAAATATTTCTGGTACCCGATTTGGCCGATTTGATAATTTTATTCATCATATATATTATTGAAAACCATATCAATAGTAGCAATGTCTTTTTGACACATATGATACTGGTGCTTTTAAATTCCATAGAAAATTATTGAATTGTAAAATTTCTAGTTTAATTATTATAATGTTTTGGAGTGTGAATAACTTACGAATATCACTACTAAAATGTTTCCTTGAACTAAAAGTTGTAGATATCGAATCTATAAGCTCCTTAATATGCTTATTGCACTCTACCAGCTAGAACACTACGTATACTCTACTACTGCACTTGTATTATTTTAAACTTCATACATCGACTTTTTGTGAGTTTTACACAAATGATGAAAGTCAAGACCATGAGTATAGGAGAGAACAATATTAATGCGAAGACACCCTCGTGGGATTCAAACAAATCAAACAGCAGGAAATTAAAAGACAGAAATACAATGCAAACATTTGAATACAAACAATTTCTATTGGGAGGTAGCTACAATTATATTCCACTCTCTACTAAACCTTGGAGCTACACTATCCCAATGCCTATAATTATCGACAAATACCAGAGGTTCCGAATATTCATCACAACATTGTAAAAAGAAGAAGCATAATTCTTCTTTTGGGTTGAAGTTAATAAAAATGGCTAGAAATTACAAGTGATACAAGTGAAGCATGATAAAGTTTTAAAAAAATGAAAGAACATTATAAAATTTAAACTTGGTTTAGAATCAAGTATGATGTAAATGGTTCTTATCAAATTAGAAGACTCATGAAATTTCTTATAAGTTGTCTAACTTGTATAGTCAAAATTCTAGTCAAAATTTGCTACTTGAAAATAAGTTAGCTTAATTGCAATCTTTAATTTAGTCAAAGAATGAGTTGTTATAATGTACGAAAGTTATATTTATCAACTTATCATACAACTTGATAAAGATGAATGTAAAAGAAGACTTTAATACACATACTTATATAATTGTGCACAACTTGATTAACTTGTAAACTAAATAAACCTCTACAAAATATTATATATAGGGGGTTAAGACATTACTAATGTATATGTCATGTTTTGCATAGAATTAGTGAATAAAACTAAAAAAAAAAAGTAATAAGATTTCTTATATATGTAATTTCTTTGTAAAAATTTCTATAATACTTAAAAAAAGTATTATAAACTTCTCTATGTATTGTGAGAAATTGTAATTTTATCACTTTATCATATTATTTTTACTATTATTTAAATTCAGTTCTTTTCGTTCACAAATTTTAGCTGCATTGTGTCCCTATTAACTCTGGTACTTAACAAGCATTAATTAAAAAAGAAGCTAAACGTGATACTCAATTACCGCTCCTCCTATGTGCCCCGGTGGTTATAATGGGCTCTACATCCAACAATTTGTTAATATATACAAGATGGTGAATTCCAACATCTTTAGCTGTAGATATAAAATAATAAAATTTATATTCATATACAGTCGACAGTATTAAGTTTTTGACTTTTGTGAGAGTAGAAGAGTTCATAACAAATCTAATCTAATAATATTATATTTGCTAACAGCCCAAGCCCCAAGGCAGCCTGCTGTTAAATGTCGTGGTGCATGTCCAAGTTAATTAATAAGTACTGTCTCTTATATGTTATTAAGAGTTAATTAATCATATCTATATGCATATATCCATGGTTGAAATGTCCATTTTTTAGTTTGGAGGGGTAGCAGTATTGTGAAAGAAAAGGCCTGCCTTAAGTTCAATAATAATATCTAGCGAATAAAATCTATGCATGATTATCAATTTACGTAACTTATTATTTGCCGCCTTCTTAATTTGTATAAATAGTTTTAAAGTAATTATTAATTAAATAGAATATAGCCGGCCATGAGATATTGCAGGTTTGTTAATTAATAGTAGTTTACTTTGGCAATTGCATCGTTTAAATGTTGTTTACTCGTTCAATTTCCAAAAAGTATACTTATGAATTATTGAGTCTACTTACTCAGTTGTTCTTAGAGAGTTAATCAGCTTTGTTTCAATAAGAAAAACCCAGCGGTTACACTAAGCTAGCAGGTATGGGGAGGCCGAAGGAAGAACGTTACTGGAATCAAGTTACAAAAGAGGCAGCCGGAACGTGGAAGTGCAACCGCTGTGGACGTCAGTTTAGTGGTGGTGCTTCTCGAATTAAAGCTCATGTCGATCGGATCCCGGGGAAAGGTATCTCTATATGCTCTGCTTCGCTGGATGATAATCATTTACAGCCACAATCACAACAAACTGCAAATCCAATGAATCCAGGGGAAGGTAATTCATAGTACTGTGATAGTTTTATGAAATTGTTTGTGCTAAAAACTTAAGTTGATTCGTATGGATCTAAGCGATTGTATAACTATATATGTTTCTTCGTACACTTAAAAGATACTATATCATAAATTACTTGTTCCAAAAGTTTAAATATAAAAGGAGGAGAGATTATTTCTGATCTATTAATAGTTATATATCTATCTGTCATTGCTTTAGTTTTCTTTCTACCAACTACTATGTTGATGTATAAAAAGTCTTGACTGGATCTTTTCCTGCCTCGTCATGTTTGTACCAATTAAGTGGCTGCTGAAGATGATGATCATGAAATGGTTGATGCCTTCTTTGGAGGTTTAATGCAGCATTCAATTAATATTATTAGTCAACCCATCAATTTGCCTGGAGGTAAGCGCCCCTGTTCCCATCAATTCAGCATTAACCAGATTTCTGTTTCTTCCACCATAATTTGGGAAATCTAATAAAATATATTATTTCTTTTGTAAATCTCAAAAGTGTGTACATCAATGTAACTATATATTAGTTAAATTCTCAAGCATAAACAACAAAGGGAAATGGTATGTATAAATCTAGATTTAGAAAGTGAAGATAATTGGGGTGAAATTTTATTAAAAAGTTTTGA